>NC_053168.1:105892420-105937787 GCF_016835505.1 Polypterus senegalus
GCACAACGGACATGATTCTTTGTAGGACCTTGTTCCAGTGATCACATTCTCACTGTATTAACTTCTGATATTCACTGTCAATCGTTTTCCCCCGTTTCAGCCTCACTGCCAGTTCATGCCATGCTCTAACAATGTTCATGTGCTTTGGTGAAGACTCATGTTCTCTTAGAATCCGACTCATGTTTATCCAGTCACTATTTCCAGGCCAGCCGAGACATAGTCCCTCCAGCGTGTCCTGGGTCTTCCCCGGGGCCTCATTCCGGTTGGACGTGCCCGGAACACCTCACCAGGGAGCATCCTGATCAGATGCCCGAGCCACTTCATCTGACTCGTCTCGATGCGGAGGAGCAGCGGCTCTACTCTGAGCCCCTCCCGGATGACTGAGCTCCTCACCCTATCTTTAAGGGAAAGCCCAGACACCCTGCGAAGGAAACTCATTTCAGCCACTTGTATTCGCGATCTCGTTCTTTCGGTCACTACCCATAGCTCATGACCATAGGTGAGGGTATGAACGTTGATCGACTGGTTAATTGAGAGCTTTGCCTTACGGCTCAGCTCTTTTTTCACCACGACAGACCGATGCAGAGCCCGCATCACTGCAGATGCCGCACCGATCCGCCTGTCAATCTCACGATCCATTCTTCCCTCACTCGTGGACAAGACCCCAAGATACTTAAACTCCTCCACTTGGGGCAGGATCTTGCCCCCAACCCTGAGAGGGCACTCCACCCTTTTCCGGCTTAGGACCATGGTCTCGGATTTGGAGGTGCTGATTCTTATCCCAGCCGCTTCACACTCAGCTGCGAACCGCTCCAGAGAGAGCTGAAGATCACGGCCTGATGAAGCAAACAGGACAACATCATCTGCAAAAAGCAGTGACCCAATTCTGAGTCCACCAAACCGACCCCTTCAACACCCTGGCTGCGCCTAGAAATTCTGTCCATAAAAGTTATGAACAGAATCAGTGACAAAGGGCAGCCCTGGCGGAGTCCAACTCTCACTGGAAACGGGCTTGACTTACTGCCGGCAATGCGGACCAAGCTCTGACACCGGTTGTACAGGGACCGAACAGCCCTTATCAGGGGGTCCGGTACCCCATACTCCCAGAGAATCCTCCACAGAATTCAGGGACATGGTCGAATGCCTTTTCCAAGTCCACAAAGCACATGTAGACTGGTTGGGCAAACTCCCATGCACCCTCCAGGATTCTGCTAAGGGTGTAGAGCTGGTCCACTGTTCCGCACCAGGACGAAAACCACACTGTTCCTCCTGAATCCGAGGTTCGACTATCCGACGGACCCTCCTCTCCAGAACCCCCGAATAGACTTTTCCAGGGAGGCTGAGGAGTGTGATCCCTCTATAGTTGGAACACACCCTTCGGTCCCCCTTTTTAAAGAGGGGGACCACCACCCCGGTCTGCCAATCCAGAGGCACTGTCCCCGATGTCCATGTGATGTTGCAGAGACGTGTCAATCAAGACAGTCCTACAACATCCCGAGCCTTAAAGAACTCCGGGCGATCTAATCCACCCCCAGGGCCCTGCCACCAAGGAGTTTTTTGACCACCTCGGTGACTTCAGTCCCAGAGATGGGAGAGCCCACCTCAGAGTCCCCAGGCTCTGCTTCCTCATTGGAAGGCATGTTAGTGGGATTGAGGAGGTCTTCGAAGTACTCCTCCCACCGACCCACAACGTCCCGAGTCGAGGTCAGCAGCGCACCATCCCCACCATATACGGTGTTAACTCTGCACTGCTTCCCTTCCTGAGACGCGGACGGTGGACCAGAATCTCCTCGAAGCCGTCCGAAAGTCGTTCTCCATGGCCTCTCCAAACTCCTCCCATGCCTGAGTTTTTGCTTCAGCAACAACCAAAGCTGCATTCCGCTTGGCCTGCCGGTACCTATCAGCTGCCTCCAGAGACCCACAGGACAAAAATCTCCTATAGGACTCCTTCTTCAGCTTGACGGCATCCCTCACCGCCGGTGTCCACCAACGGGTTTGGGGGTTGCCGCCGCAACAGGCACCGACCACCTTATGGCCACAGCTCCAAAATAAAAACCCAAAAGCAAAGTCTTATTTTTTACACTCAGACATTTTGAACCCCGCTCAAGGAAATTGCAATAGTTGTGTGGGTAATCACAGACGTGACGTTTGTCGTTTCAGAGAAGCTGTGTGTCATAAATGTAAGCGCCGTGAGCATCTACAGAGTATGTCGCCAGGGGGCTTATCCAGTGAAAGGCAAGCCAGTAAGTGCAAGTTCATCTCACAAAGTAGAACAAAGAGGCAGTACAGCTGCAGAGAGTTTTGAAGATGGACGTGATACAAGTGTATATTCTGCAGATATCATCAACGGTGTGGGAGATTGTACAACCAGACACAAGACATATACTCGTGTCACATTACAAGGAGTGCCATGCAGGATGGAAGTGGACTCAGGATGTGAGTATTCCTTAATCTCAGAGGAGACCTCCCACACATGATGGCTAATGAATGCTCCTCCTATTATACCCTGTGATATTCAACTTGTGGATTATAACAAACAAAATGTTACCGTTCTGGGTGCCTGCTCAGTCAAAGTACATTATAAGAAGGACAGGGGTTATTTATGCCTTATTATTGTTAAGGGACAAAAGGCCAGTCTACTTGGTGGAGAGTGGTTTAAACCCTTAGGTATTCAGTTAACAGGAATACACAGCCTTGCCACAGACCCAATACAGTCAGTCCTGAAAGATTTTAGTTGTGTGTTTGAAGAGGGTTTGGGCAAATTTAAGGGTGCACCAGTTGTTTATCAGTTGGACCCCAATGTAGCACCCATACATTTAAAACCAAGACCTGTTGCTTTTACTCTCCGCCCCAAAATAGAAATAGAGTTTGACCATCTAGTGAAGCAGGGTGCACTACTTTCAGCAATTCATCCAATTTGGGCCACTCCTATTGTTCCTGTATTAAAACCGAATGGTGAGGTTCGAATATGTGCTGACTACAAATCCAGAATAAATAAAGCATTACAGGAGCACCCATACCAGATTCTATCCATCAATCAAATACTTACTACATTAGCAAAAGGAAGAGTTTTTGCAAAACTAGACCTGGCACAAGCATATCAACAATTGCCAGTGGATGATGCAGCTGCAGATTCACAGACCATAATTACTCACAAAGGTGCATTTAGAGTTACTCGCCTGCAGTATGGGGTTTGTATTGCTCCTGGGATTTTTCAGAAATTGATGGATGACCTCCTTTTAGGCTTCCCAGGAGTGGTTCCTTATTTTGATGATATTTTCATTGGAGCAGAGACTATGCAAGCCTTAGCTGAAAAGTTGTATTTAGTACTACAACGATTTGCAGATGTAGGCTTGAGGCTAAAAAAAGACAAATGTGTGTTTGGTGTACCAAGTGTAGAGTTCCTAGGGTTCAGAGTTGATGCTGAAGGAATTCATCCAACTACCACAAAAGTTAAAGTGATCCATGAGGCTCCATCACCAAGTACTAAACAGGAGCTGCAAGCATTTCTGGGACTTTGTTTCCTTAAGAGGCATTAGCTCTCTTGGAAATGTGTTCTTTTGAAATTGCGGCATATTAAGTAACTAAACAATATAGTAATATAACAGAAAAGGCGATATCCCCCCCATCGTGATTAAGGCGGTACAAGAATCACATGAGAAAAATATACTTTAGCTTACATTTACTGACGGTTGACGCGTTTACAGACAGGAAGCATATGACAAAGACTTTTATCCAGGTGGGAATCTGGATCTACACAGTCTGCCATTTTTTCGTCCCCACTCTGAGAGGGTTTTCAGACTTTGACGACACTTGCTTCAAAAGGTTTGGCTGTTGTCCAAGCCTTTTAATACTGTCTGCTTTACTTGCTGGTCTTCTCTGGTCTCC
This sequence comes from Polypterus senegalus, assembly GCF_016835505.1. Taxonomy (NCBI): domain Eukaryota; kingdom Metazoa; phylum Chordata; class Cladistia; order Polypteriformes; family Polypteridae; genus Polypterus; species Polypterus senegalus. Next base: position 105,896,309 of record NC_053168.1, read on the forward strand.
AAACAAGGGCGGGTAGGGACTGAACTTCTCCTCCACAAAATACAGAAATAACATAATGCCTACATGCTGGTTCTCATTCTCCCAACAAGGAAAGAAGATTTTGTACTTACAGAGGACAAAAATACTGTTCTGTGTTTACGCTGACTATACAATCCTCCAGTTGTCTTTGGTTATCTAGTCTATTCAGGACCCCAGAATTTGAAATTCCTCCAGTATCGGAAGTTCTTATGCTAGAATCTATCTCCAGACCCCCTTTGCAGGCATCTGATATTGCATGCATGACGACAGCGGATCCAGTGTTAGCCCGTGTACTGAACTGGGTATGGAAGGGGTGGCCGAAGGTAAAATTAGGGGAGGACTTCAAGCCATTTGAAAGGCGTCAGCATGAGCTGTCTTCATACAGGGGATGTCTTCTATGAGGAAACAGAGTAATAATTCCACAGAAGGCACAAACCTTACTGCTTGCTGCTCTATATGAAGGTCATCCTGGTATGGTAAATATGAAGGCTCTTGCCAGAAGCTATGTGTGGTGGTCTAAAATGAATGAACAAATAGAACGATAGGTAGCTAGCTGTACTTCATGTCAAACTACACGGCATGCTCCAGCCAAAACTGTTAGTCAGCCATGGGAGGTAACCAAGAACCCATGGTCTCGACTGCACATTGATTTTGCTGGACCTTATCAAGGACAAACTTTTTTCTCGTTGTTGATTCCTTCTCAAAGTGGTCAGAGGTCAGCCCTGTCTTTGCTGCAACAATAACTGCGGTTATTCAAATATTGAGAAAGTTGTTTCCCACTCATGGACTTCCAGATACAATTGTGTCTGATAATGGTGCACAGTTTACTTCAGATGAGTTCCAGGCATTCTTGGGGCGTAATCTCATAAATCATATCAAGACAGCTCCATTTCACCCATCGTCAAACGGGCAACCTGAATGCATGGTGCAAACTACTAAAGACGCACTTAAAAGAATTGTGGTCGGAGATTGGCATCTTAGACTGTCAAAGTTCCTGCTCCAACAGCATGTAACTCCTTGTTCCAGTACGGGATACAGTCCAGCAGAACTATTGATGAACAGGAAACTTAAAACATGCTTAGATCATCTCCACTCAGATCTAGCATCAGATTTGCAAAGAAAGAAGGAGTCGCAGTTTTGTAAAGTTACACACAGTAACAATAAGGCAGTTTAAAGCAGGGGATATTGTGTTTGCAAGAAATTATGCAACATGGCCTCAGTGGATGCCAGCAGTGGTAGTGAGAGTTATGGGGTCAGTATCTTACGAGGTTAAAACAGATGATGGACGAATAATTATGAGACACATCGACCAACTTAGAGGGCGAGTAATTAACTCAATGCCCCAGGAGACTGAGAGCCACATGGAAAATCATGAGGAGCACAATAACACTGCACAACCAGCTATGCCTCAACAATCAGCTGATGATGATTCCATGACACCTGAGTTACCCCAAACGAGAGCCTGTCAAATGTTGAACTTGAGCGTCCTAAAAGAATAACTCGCCAGCCAGCCTACCTAAAGGATTATGTTATCTAAGAGGGAGGAATGTAATATATTGCCTAGTATTAGTTCATGCCAGTAGATGGTGCTGCTTGTTTCATGAATAATTCCAATAGGCTTTGTTTCTCTTGATTTATGTTCTTGTTGATTATTGTATGTTTGGCGCAATTTATAATATGCAGAGTTCAGAAAAATAAACCAATTATTTTCCAGGATATATATCAGAGTGGAACTCACTTCAATACATAATAGAGGGTATCGTGACACACGACATGAGGGACTGGCACAGATGGCTGCAGTGCCAGGGGCATGACAGAGGCCTCAAGCCCACAGCCCAACAACAAAAATAAAAAAAAATAAATTGTAAGTCGGGGTCGGGTTGGGGTCCAATGCGGATGCATAGTTCACGTATGCCTAAGAACGTCCCTGCCAGAGTCATGTGTGATACCAATTAAAGAAAGAAGCTAGTTTGAAAAATCCTTCTAATCCAGTAGTTTTTGATTTTTGAGGTACCAACAGATGTGTCCAGGCCATTTTAGAATATCATTGTAGAATAAGCAGTACAGTACTTTTTATCTCTTTTTCACACTTGGCCTTCAGGTACACATGGGATAACTGATTTTCATTTAGTCACTTTTCCTGAGGCATGTAGCACCTTTTCGATGAGCTGTAATGGTATGTGCAGCGCGAGTGCATTTCGCTCCAAGGTTAACAGAGATGCAGGCTGATCGTGCTGCACACACGTATATAGGAGGGCGGATCAGGCAGGCGCTTCAGTGGGGCCGCAGAGAAGGCAGCTCATCTCATCTGCACCCAGTTAAACTGCCAGTTTAAAAGTAGCCTGCACAACTAAGAACAGGAAAGGTGGAAACTGAAGAAAACACAGCGGTTAATGGATGGAGAGGGAGAGAGGGAGGACTGGTGATAAAGAGAAGGAAGCCGGCTGACGGGAATGGAACCCCGGGAGAGGAGTGTGTGGCTGACGCCCAAAGGGGCTGAGGAGCAAGAAAATACTCCCGAGGAACACCCCCGAAAGGCCGGTGATGTCAGTGGGAGTTGAAGGGGTGGAGGCTTGGCTGCGCCCTGTGGATCGCCATTGGATGGGTGGGGGGGACACGAGCAGGACTGAAGATGGTCTGCGTCTGTTGGATGTCTGTCCATGCTGCGAGATCCGAAGAGTATCAGCCAGAGACACGTCCGTTTAAAGGCAAGCACTGGGGATTGTGATTTTTTTGTTAAGAGAAGATTTCTGTTGTGTTTGAACCTCAGTTTTATGGACTATTTATTGGACTGGTTTAAACCTCCACTGAACTTAGTTTTTATTGGATTATGTATTTATTGAAGATTTGATGCACTGTACTAAGCAAAGGATCACCATCTAAATAATGTTTAATAGAGTCTTCCATTAAAGTGCACACCATTAATACTGTAATAAGCAATCTCAATGCACGTAGAAAACCTAGGAAATACGGCATAAACTCCAATAATCTAATTAAAATCACTATTTTAGAGGAACAATGTATTAAAACTATAAAAACAGATCACAGATTAAACAAAAAATACACACAGAGCGGCGCTAATAATAATAATTTAGTTCCTATTCCAAATATCAATAACGCACATAGTACTCATCTCTGCACCTCCGAAACATTAAATATGGCACTATTGAATGTTAGAGCTTTAACTAACAAAACGTTTTTTATCAACGATCTTATTAGTGATAAAAAAATAGATCTTATTGCACTAAATGAAACGTGGCTTAGTTCAGATGGCGCGGCAGTTTTAATCGAATCTGTGCCTCCGGATTACAGTTTTACTCGCGCAGACCGCCAGGGAAAAGAGGGGGGGATTGGCTAACATTTACTCGAGCCGATTAAAATGTAAAGATGTCAGTTTTGGTAAGTTCAAGTCCTTTGAGTATCTCGCCGTTGTTATCCATGGAGATTCTCAAGTTCTAGTACTATCCGTGTATAGACCTCCTAAATATAACGCTGTCGTTTTTGAGGAATTCTCTGACTTAATGTCAATTTTAATTACTAACTATGACACACTCCTAATAGTTGGCGACTTTAATTTTCATATAGATAATCAGTGTGATCTAAAAGTAAAAGAATTTATGAACCTCCTGGATTCTTTTGATTTGAGACAACTCATAAATCAGCCTACACATAAAGCAGGTCATACATTAGACTTAGTGATTACTAAAGGACTGAAAGTTGATATAAAACAGATCATTGATATTGGTCTATCAGACCATTTTCTTCTACTTTTTAATATAGAAATAATGATAAAAAACACTCATGAGAAGCATATTGTTAAAAAACGCTTCTTTGACTCGGCAGCAGCTTTAAAACTTACAAACATTTTAAGCAATCAGTCCGTTTATAGTGCCAGCTATAATAGCGAGGATAATGTAAATAGTAAGGTGGAAAGATTTAATTCTAAAGTAAGAGCTGCTGTTGACATAGTTGCACCTGAAAAGACAGTGAAAAAATCTTCTAGCATTGTTATACCATGGAAGACCCAAAGAGTGTCTGATTTAAAGAGAACATGCCGTAGAGCTGAGCGTCAATGGAGGAAGAGTAAACTTACTATCCACCATGAAATATTAAAAGTCAAAATAACAGAATACAATAACACTGTCCGTCTTGAGAGACGCTGCTATTTCTCCAAGATTATAAATAACAATGCTAGTAATCCTAGAGTCTTATTTTCAACAATTGATCGCCTACTAAACCCAGGTAACTCAAAGGAATGCCTCCTAAGTGCTTCCAGTGAAACCTGTGAGGCTGTCGCTGTATTTTTCAATCAAAAAATTAATGATATTAGAAATAACATAGTATATCCCTCCAACACTAAGGATCCTCCTAAACCCCAGCATCCTGTTATAAACAAATTAAACTCTTTCACTAGGATAGATTTACCTGATTTAAAGAAAATAATCTCTCAATTAAAACCCTCCACCTGCGTCCTTGACCCGATACCAACAAGGTTTTTCAAAGAAGTATCAGGCGTGCTAATTGATAATGTTCTGGACATAGTAAATTCGTCACTAGATACTGGGGTCTTCCCAGACTGTCTTAAGACTGCTGTAGTTAAACCCCTACTTAAGAAACATAATCTTGACCCCTCAGCTCTTGAAAATTTTAGACCCATCTCTAACCTGCCTTTCTTAAGTAAAGTTCTAGAGAAGGCAGTCATTATGCAGTTAAATGACCACCTCAATAAACATGCTATTCTTGATAAATTTCAGTCGGGTTTTAGAACAAATCACAGCTACTACTGCAAGGTTAATTTGTGATGTTGCTGTAATGAAATAAAAAAATGCATTCGATTTGGATTTTGCGCTACAAGCGCTGTGACCTTCCATTTAACACCTTAGATGTACTACCTGATCGTAAGGCGTCATCAGTCAATTAAACAGCAAGAAACGTTCGTTATAGTTAACAGGTATGTTAACCTTGCAGTAGTTAAACATGATCGGATCATTTCGAACAGCACCTGTATTAATGTTCCCTAAATTTATCTATACTAATAAAAGGCAAAGCCCTCACTCACTCACTCACTCACTCACTCACTCACTCACTGACTCATCACTAATTCTCCAACTTCCCGTGTGGGTGGAAGGCTGAAATTTGGCAGGTTCATTCCTTACAGCTTCCTTACAAAAGTTGGGCAGGTTTTATATCGAAATTCTACGCGTAATGGTCATAACTGGAAGCAGTTTTTCTCCATTTACTGTAATGGAGAGGAGCTTCAACGCCGTGGAAGCGGAGTTTCGTGTGACATCATCACGCCTCCCACGTAATCACGCAGTACATAGAAAACCAGGAAGACCTCAAAAAGCGCTGAAGAAAACATGCATTATATAATTGAGAAGGCAGCGAAACAATAAGAAGCGAGCGAGTGACATATACTACCATATTCATGAGTTCTGCTACTTCGGAAACAAAGCACGATGTAAACCTACACTTTAAATTAAGTTCATAGACCGGCTGCCGCTGGCGTTTGTAATTTAGTGCCTGCCCATATAAGGCCGTCCGTCAGCGCAATCCAATAGCAAACTGCCACGGGTAAATATTCACGGGTGAAGGACTGCGCTTATGGAGAGGAAGATGAGATGGTCAGGGTGGTGTTTGACACAAACTCAGCGAAACTGCGAGAGAAAGTTTTAAGTGCCAGGACTAAGGTAACATTAAATACAGCCATGGACATAGCACGAGATGGCACCAGCACAGCTGGGAAACTTCGATGCATGTACACCGAGCGGCTCACGTGAACTGGCGCGTGCACAGATAAAAGCAACAGTTCCAAAGAGCTGAACAAAACCGAATTACACAATTGAAAAGGCAGCAAAAAATATGAAGCGTCTGATAAGCATATTCATAAATGCAGCTACTGCGGAAACAAAGCACACGGTGGAAAAGTCAATGTCCCGCTAAAGGAAGACAGTGTAAAAAACCCGTGCATGCAGTGTGTCAGGTCTCAGATAAAGAAGAAGACGAGCTGTTTATTGATGCAGTAAGAAACGAATCGATGAATGAAACCTGTCATCTTTACAACGATTGACAAACACGGAATGTAACTTGAACACAACACATCCTACAAATACGAACCTGATTGAAAGAAATAATGATAATCAAATCCTTGATGACAGCAACACTCAGTAACACTCACAAAACAAATACTGTATATTGACAGTCATGTTACGTTATTTTTAAAATGTTCCCTTTTCTTTTTCTACCTTTTTTAACACACTACTTCTCCACTGCGATACGCGGGTATATATATATGTATATATATATACCGATCTACATACTCAAATAATGGATACTTTATTCGCCATCAATGATTGTTTTGGTAAAGCCATACTCAGTGTATTCATTAGATGAACGGTAAAAAAGTAAGAGCGAGGGGAGGATGACTTATTGAGGCATGCAGGCTGTAGTGCGCGGCAACTCTATCTGAATTGCGCGATCACATTTGAAAAAATATATCTTTTCAAGTTCTATTTAGTCCATATGTGTCAAACTCAAGGGCAGCGGGCCACATCCGGCCCGACGTGTAATTATATCCGGCCCGCGAGATCATTTTATATACTGTATTATTGTTATTAATGGCCCGGGTATATGAAGTGCTGGTAACACAATAAACTACAGATCCCATAATGCAGCGCTTCAGCTGCCTTGCCGAACACTTACCGCTTACTAGAGTTATTGCGCACTAAGTTTGCACGCCGCTTTGATGACTTTGAAGAACAAAAAAAGTCCGGCTTTGAAGAACAAAAAAAGTCCGGCTCGAACCTTGTGCATGTTTGGTAGCACATATCTGTGTGAGAAGCTCTTCTCAGTGATAAAGACTAACAAAACAGCACACAGGAGTCGCCTCACTGATGAGCACCTGCAATCCATCCTGAGAATCTCCACAACACAGAACCTCACAGCAAACAGAAACGAACTTGTGGCCAAAAAAAGATGCCAGGTGTCCAGCTCCAAAATGACATATGAGCAAAGACAACTGAATGATTTGATTTGTTATTGCACGTAAGAGCGGGAGTCAACCGTTTTAACAAACAGCGTATTGCACTGATACGAAATAGCTGTGTGTGTATATATGTAGATATGTATGTATATGTATATATATGTTTATATATGTGTGTGTGTATGTATGTATATATATATATATGTATTTGTGTGTGTATATATGTGTGTGTATGTATGTATATGTGTGTATATATGTGTGTGTTGCAAAGGACCGAGAGAGACAGTAGCAAGGGTTGGGGTTTTTCCGGCCCCGTATATTGTACAGATAAACAAAAAACAGGTCAAAATCATAAACTAAACAGTTCATATGCGCGACGCCGACTCCTGGCGTCGCCATTTTATTGGGGAGGAGCCGGAAGTGGAGGAATGTCGGGAAGGACCGCAAGGGAGGATGGGAAGGATGACGTCAGGGCAAGATGGCGGAGGAAGGGCGGAAGTATCGCACTGCGGTCATCCATGCCTATGGTGCAGGACGGTCTTTTTCCTATGAGGAAGCAGAGGGAGAAAGTTAATACCCCACCATTCCCTGGCGTGAGTGGTTTCCCAGGTGCTGTCGAATCAATCCGTGGCCTCCTACTCGCGCGTGCGTGACAGTGTATATATGTAGATACTGTATATATGTATGTATATATGTATGTATATATGTGTACATGTATAGATATGTATATATATATATGTTTGTGTGTGTGTGTAAATATATATATATATATTGTAAAAGAGTAAAGACAACACAGCATGAAGGGTTGGGGTTTCCGGCCCCGTATACTGTTGCAACAAAAAATACTCTTTACAAAAAACTTTTCTTTTTAGGTCAAAACACAAACACAACATTTGCTTATGCGACGGCGTCTGTACACGGGTGGCCATTTTATACAGGCGGAGCGGAGTGGAGGACTGCTGGGAAGGGCGTGAGGGATGGCGGGATCCGTGGCGTCAGGGAAGATGGCGGAGGGAGGGTGGAAGTGGGCCTTGCGGTCAGGTTATGGTGGCGGGCGTTTTTTCCTGAAAGAAAAGCAGAAAGGTTAGTACCCGCCATTCCCTAGCGACAAGCGTCCTTCGAAGTACTTTCGGGTCCGCCCGCGGCCTCCTACTCGCCCATGCGTGACACGACCCCCTCAGCCCAAGCCCATCCGGTCGGGCGGACCTAACCGAGAGGTCGTGGATGCGGGAGAGGGCATCGGCGTTGGCCTGAAGGCCGCCGCGATAAGTGACCGTGAACTTATAGGGCTGCAAGTCCAGGAACCACCTGGTGACCCGCGGATTCGACTCCTTGTGAAGGGACATCCACTGAAGCGCAGCGTGATCAGTCACCAGAGTGAATTCGCGACCCAACAGATAATACCGGAGATAAGTCACGGCCCACTTAATGGCCAGGGCTTCCCTCTCCACCGCCGCGTACCTGGTCTCTCGGTCCAACAATTTCCGGCTTAGGTACATCACGGGGTGTTCGACACCATCAACGCTTTGGCTCAACACGGCGCCGAGGCCTGTGTCCGAAGCGTCGGTCTGGAGGATAAAGGGTAGCCCAAAATCTGGGGTCCGCAATACGGTGCCGGCGTAAGGGCCTGTTTTAGGTCACTAAATGCGCGTTCCGCTCTGTTGTCCCATACCACATGCAGGGGAGCACCCTTCTTTGTCAAACTAGTCAAGGGTGCTGCCCTTTCGGAGAAATGGGGCACGAACCGGCGGTAGTACCCCGCTAGCCCCAAGAAAGCTTGCACCTGTCTCTTGGTATTGGACGGGGCCATTCCAGGATGTCTTTGACTTTGGAACACTGGGGTCTCACCTGTCCTCGTCCCACAAGGTAGCCTAAATACTTGGCCTCCTTTAAGCCAAAGAAACACTTACGGGGGTTAATCGGAGGCGGCTTTAGCCAGTGTCGCGAGGACAGCCGAGAGCTGCAATAGATGTTCCTCCCAGGTGCGGAATAGATGGCGGCGTCATCCAGGTAGGCGGCACTATAGGACTGGTGGGGCTTCAGCACTCTATCCACCAGGCGTTGAAAGGTCGCAGGGGCCCGTGCAGCCCAAATGGGAGGACCTTGTATTGCCAGTGTCCGCTAGGGGTGCTAAAGGCAGTTTTTTCTTTTGCAGAAGCCGTTAAGGGAATTTGCCAATACCCTTTTGTCATATCAAGAGTAGTCAGATATCGAGCCGCACCCAGCCGCTCGAGGAGGTCGTCAATGCGGGGCATAGGGTAGGCATCGAACTTGGAGACCTGGTTCAGACGTCTAAAGTCGTTACAGAATCTCCAAGACCCGTCCGGCTTAGGAACGAGGACAATTGGGCTGGACCAGGGACTGTGGCTCTCCTCGATGATGTCCGAGTCCAGCATCCGCTGTACCTCCAGTTCCACCTCGGCGTTTTGCCTCCGAGTCTGTATGGCCTCTCCCGGACGACTACTCGGGCTCTGTGACTATATCGTGGGCAATCAGCGCAGTCCGACCTGGGGACTCGCTCACCACCTCGGGGATGGCGAAGATGGCCTGCGTAATCTCCTGCCGTTGTATGGGCGTTAGCTCGTCGCCGAGGTTAAGGGCAACCGTGCTAGCGAACAGGGAGAGGGATCTATGTGTTTCGGGAGTTTCCTCCCGATCCTTCCATGGCTTTAACAAGTTAACATGATAGATCCTCTCGCTCGGTCGACGATTAGGTTGCTTGACTAAATAGTCGACGAGCCCCTTTCTTTCCTTAACCTCGTATGGCCCCAGCCAGTGAGCTAGTAACTTGGAGTGGGAGGTGGGAACGAGTACCATAACTCGATCCCCGGGGAACTCCGGAGGACGGAGTTGCGGTTATAGCATCGGACCTGCGCTGCCTGCGCACGAGTCACGTGGTCTTTGAGGAGAGGCCTGATTTTGGTGAGCCTGTCGGCGCAGTTGCGCTACATATTCCAGTATGTTAGAGGAGGGAAGGGCCTCGGCCTCCCAACCTTCTTTTAGGATATCCAATAGTCCCGGGGTTGTAGCCCATATAACAGTTCAAAGGGGAGAAGCCCGTAGAGGCCTGGGTACCTCCCGGTAGGCAAAAAGGACAAGGGGAAGGAGTTGGTCCCAATTCCTGCCATCAGCGCTGACTACCTTGCGAAGCATCTGTTTAAGCGTCTGGTTAAAACGTTCTACCAGACCGTCTGTTTGGGGGTGGTAGACAGATGTCTTCAGGTGCTTTATTCTCAGTAATCTGGCAACCTCCCTGAACGTTTCTGAGGTGAAGGGGGTACCCTGGTCCGTGAGGACTTCTTTGGGGATACCCACTCGCGAGAAAAGGTTAACAAGTTCCCGTGCAATGTTTTTGGTGGTAGCGGAGCGCAGGGGAACCGCCTCCGGGTATCGGGTCGCATAATCAACCATGACCAATATATACTTGTGGCCACGGTTGGAGGCTCCAGAGGTCCTACTAAGTCGACCCCTATCCGGTCAAAGGAACGTCTATCAGGGTATCGGGGCGAGAGGAGCACGGTCCCTCCTAGGAATCTGGCGAATCTGGCAGTCGGACAGGACTGACAGAAGCGCCGGACCTCGTTGATCCCGGGCCAGTAAAAGCGGGCTTGATCCTCTCCAGTGTTTTCGGCCCGAGGTGGGCGCCAAGAGGTGTCGTGAGCCAGTTCGCATACCTCCGCCCGGAAGGTGCAGCGGAACTAGCAGCAGCTTCCGCACCTCGCCCTCGTGAGTTGCCACCCGATACACCAGATCATTTTCCAAGACAAAGAAGGGGCCACGTGGTATGGAGCCGTCTGCTTGTGAGCTGCCCGGCAGAACAATGCATTCCTGGCAAAGCGCGGGAATCATCATTCCATTGTTCCCTCTTAAATGAGGCAGGCGTGGAGCGAAATTGGTGGTCTAGGCCGTCCAGGGGATCTAACAAAGGACTGGGGGGTTGCGCTCCTTGATTCGTCCCTTCGCCGGTGGGAGGTCTCGGCTCAGGGCGTGGCCGGAGAAACCGCCCCCCTTGTGCCTGCGCCATTTTGGCTTGCCCTAGTGCATGGCGTGGAGACCGCGGGAAGGGCGCCTTGTCCCTCCATAGCCAGACCCAGTGAGGCCCCAGGAGTGGTGCGTGGCTTACCGCTTTTCGCTGCGACCAGTCTTGTCCCAGGATCACTGGAAAGGGGGTTGGGCAACACGCGACCGTCAGTTTGGACAAATCCCCCTCAGGAAAGATAGCATGCTGCGGAGCGGTAAGCCCTGGTCTCTCCGTGTACACAAGTGACCCGTACATGTTTGTTTAGCCACTGTCGCGGTAAGACATAGCGGCGACAATGGTTATGTTGCTGCGGTCGAAGAGAGCCACCACCGAGTGCCCGTTTACTAACACCACTCCCGTGTTGGACTTGCCAAGGGGTGCGGCGGAGTACAGTACCTTTCCGCCGAGGTCAGGTGCAGTCCATCGGCTCCATGGGGGTGTTCAGCGGGCAGGATGGTAGCAGGTGGCGGTCTCCCCACACTTGTAACAGCGGAGAGGCCGGCTTTTCTCGGGCTCTGGGAGGTGCTTCTGCCGCGTCGAGAGGGCTCGGGGATGGCCGCCCGTCCCGGCCGGTTCCCACGAGCTAGCCGTTCTGCCCCCCCGGCTCGGAAGACCGCGAGCTGGCGCTCTAGGACTTCCAGGAGTCCTGGCATATCCGTATATGGATGGCGCCGAACCTGCTGGGCGAGGGGGCCGGGCAGTGCGTTGACCAGGCCCTCACAGGCCACTTGTTCAACGACCTTCCGGGCTTGGGGGCCCTCGGGCCGTAGCCAGCGACCCATTTTGCCCCAGAAGTCGAAGGCCTGTGCTCGGGCGGCTTCGGGTCGAACTGCCAGCCCGCCATTCACTCGCCTGCTGGCTCGGCGTAATGCCGTGGCGCCAGGATCTCCCGTTTCAGGAGCTTATAGTCCGCGGCCTCCTCCTCAGGGAGGTCATAATAGGCCCGCTGCGCGGGCCCCTTTAGGTAGGGCGCCAGAAGGGACGCCCACTTTCGGACCGCTGCCACTCGTTCCGGGTGGCCGTCCTCTCAAAAATCCCTAGGTATGACTCGATGTCGTCCGCCTCCGTCATTGGTACAAGGGACGGTGGTTTCGGACGAGGCGGTTCAGCCCTTACCCTCTCGGCTTCCGCTGAGTTTAGCCTTGCGGCCTCCAGCTCCCGGTAGTAGTAGCCTGTGCTTGCTGCAGGGACTGGATCTGGGCATTCATGCCCTGCAGCACGGTGTTGAGGTCCTGCCTTTCAGTCATTCTTCAGTGCAGTTATCCTGCCGACTACGCCACTGTAAAAAGAGTAAAGACAACACAGCATGAAGGGTTGGGGTTTCCGGCCCCGTATACTGTTGCAACAAAAATACTCTTTACAAAAAATCTTTTCTTTTAGGTCAAAACACAAACACAACATTTGCTTATGCGCGACGTCTGTACGGTCGTCGGCCATTTTATACAGGCGGGCGAGTGGAGGACTGCTGGGAAGGAGGCGTGAGGGATGGCGGGATCCGTGGCGTCAGGGAAGATGGCGGAGGGAGGCGGAAGTGGGCCTGGTGCGGTCAGGTTATGGTGGCGGAGCGTCTTTTTTCCTGAAAGAGAAAGCAGAAAGGTTAGTACCCCGCCATTCCCTAGCGACAAACGTCCTTCGAAGTACTTTCGGGTCCGCCCGCGGCCTCCTACTCGCCCATGCGTGACAATATATATATGACAACAACACTCATCACTCACAACAGTGACAAAACAATTACATTGACAATCAGGTTACGTTATTTTCAATTTCCTTTTCTTTTCATTGCTTCTTTAACACACTACTTCTCCGCTGCGAAGCGCGGGTATTTTGCTAGTCATGTACTAAATATGCCGCAGAACGAATAAGGAGTGCAAATGACCGTCAGGTATCCGCTAAATGCAGAACGTTATAACATACACTCAGCAAGCAGAACCTGCTAAAGGCAATGCCATTACCACCAGCACAATGTTCATAGCTATAAACAAAATGTTCAACCATTAAAACTTGGAAGAGATACATTGGTTCAAAATAGAAATGTGTGCTGATAAAATACCTTAAACGTGCTTCTGGGCTTCTTGTTTTGCTGGCACTGCCTGAGATTTCATGATGTGCAGCTTAAACATAAAAAGTAGCACCCATCGACTAATTGTGAAATGTCTGCATATGTTGCGTGATGGTTAGAACCTCTGAAGGCAGTTAACAATGTGTTAATTCAGGGAGCTGACAGGCTGGTTAATGTTAGCTAAAAACTTATGTTGGCAAATCAGCTCAGAAACTTTCATCACTGGCTTGCAAAGTGGAAGTCATCGTATCACAGCAGAGTGACTCCTACATCGGTCAGATACGCTTGTCTGTTGTTTACTGTAACAACAACACTGCTGTCTGATATTCACTCAAAAGAATAAAGTTGGGTCCATTGGAACAGGTCTAAAACTACTGCTAAGCAGCTTTCTTGTGGTCTGTGGCAATGCTTAGTTCAGTGCTGTTCCTTCCTCTTCTTCATTTGGTGTGATCGCCCTCTTTCTCTTATTGTTGCAGTAGCTTCATGGCTGAGGGCTTACTGCAGGTCACTGGCTGAAAGGCAGAGCTGTGAAATGAAAATTCAGCACCAATGGAGTAGCATATTTCTGATAAACACCTTTTCTTAAATTAAGGTGGTAATTGTAATGTAGAACTACAGTAACACACGACTGTTAATGTCTGCTGTATGTTTGATATTAGTAATTTGGTCCTTGGTCTAGCTCACCACAGACTTTTATGAAACACATGTTCTAGCGTGGGTAAATAACAGGCAACCTACATAAATGACAGAGATGGGTACACATTATTTAGAAAAGACAGGCAAAGCCCAAAGGGAGGGTCGTCACCATTTATGCACGAAAGAACTTAAATGTAGGATTTCATTATTTAGATGGTGATCCATTGCTTAGTACAGTGCATCAAATCTTCAATAAATACATAATCCAATAAAAACTAAGTTCAGTGGAGGTTTAAACAAGTCCAATAAATAGTTCATAAAACTGAGGTTCAAACACAACAGAAATCTTCTCTTAAAAAAAAAATTACAATCCCCAGTGCTTGCTTTTAAACGGACGTGTCTCTGGCTGATACTCTTTGGATCTCGCAGCATGGACAGACATCCAACAGACGCAGACCATCTTCAGTCCTGCTCATGTCCCCGCCACCCATCCCATGGCGATCCACAGGGCGCAGCCAAGCCTCCACCCCTTCAACTCCCACTGACGTCACCGGCCTTTCGGGGGATCAAGTGGTGAGGGGGTGTTCCTCGGGAGTATTGTTCTTGCTCCTCAGCCCCTTTGGGCGTCAGCCACACACTCCTCTCCCGGGGTTCCATTCCCATCAGCCGGCTTCCTTCTCTTTATCACCAGTCCTCCCTCTCTCCCTCTCCATCCGTTAACCGCTGTGTTTTCTTCAGTTTCCACCTTTCCTGTTCTTAGTTGTGCAGGCTACTTTTAAACTGGCAGTTTAACTGGGTGCAGATGAGATGAGCTGCCTTCTCTGCGGCCCCACTGAAGCGCCTGCCTGATCCGCCCTCCTATACACGTGTGTGCAGCACGATCAGCCTGCATCTCTGTTAACCTTGGAGCGAAATGCACTCGCGCTGCACATACCATTACAGCTCATCGAAAAGGTGCTACATGCCTCAGGAAAAGTGACTAAATGAAAATCAGTTATCCCATGTGTACCTGAAGGCCAAGTGTGAAAAACAGATAAAAAGTACTGTACTGCTTATTCTACAATGATATTCTAAAATGGCCTGGACACATCTGTTGGTACCTCAAAAATCAAAAACTACTGGATTAGAAGGATTTTTCAAACTAGCTTCTTTCTTTAATTGGTATCACACATGACTCTGGCATGGACGTTCTTAGGCATACGCGAACTATGCATCCGCATTGGACCCCAAGCCGACCCCGACTTACAATTTATTTTATTTTTTTTTTTGTCGGGCTGTGGGCCTGAGGCCTCTGTCATGCCCCTGGCACTACAGCCATCTGTGCCAGTCCCTCACGTCGTGTGTCACGATACCCTCTATTATGTATTGAAGTGAGTTCCACTCTGATATATATCCTGGAAAATAATTGGTTTATTTTTCTGAACTCTGCATATTATAAATTGCCAAACATACAATAATCAACAAGAACATAAATCAAGAGAAACAAAGCCTATTGGAATTATTCATGAAACAAGCAGCACCATCTACTGGCATGAACTAATACTAGGCAATATATTACATTCCTCCCTCTTAGATAACATAATCCTTTAGGTAGGCTGGCTGGCGAGTTATTCTTTTAGGACGCTCAAGTCCAACATTTGACAGGCTCTCGTTTGGGGTAACTCAGGTGTCATGGAATCATCATCAGCTGATTGTTGAGGCATAGCTGGTTGTGCAGTGTTATTGTGCTCCTCATGATTTTCCATGTGGCTCTCAGTCTCCTGGGGCATTGAGTTAATTACTCGCCCTCTAAGTTGGTCGATGTGTCTCATAATTATTCGGCCATCATCTGTTTTAACCTCGTAAGATACTGACCCCATAACTCTCACTACCACTACTGGCATCCACTGAGGCCATGTTGCATAATTTCTTGCAAACACAATATCCCCTGCTTTAAACTGCCTTGTTGTTACTGTGTGTAACTTTACAAAACTGCGACTCCTTCTTTCTTTGCAAATCTGATGCTAGATCTGAGTGGAGATGATCTAAGCATGTTTTAAGTTTCCTGTTCATCAATAGTTCTGCTGGACTGTATCCCGTACTGGAACAAGGAGTTACATGCTGTTGGAGCAGGACCTTTGACAGTCTAAGATGCCAGTCTCCGACCATAATTCTTTTAAGTGCGTCTTTAGTAGTTTGCACCATGCGTTCAGGTTGCCCGTTTGACGATGGGTGAAATGGAGCTGTCTTGATATGATTTATGAGATTACGCCCCAGGAATGCCTGGAACTCATCTGAAGTAAACTGTGCACCATTATCAGACACAATTGTCTGTCTAGTGGATGGTCAAACTCTATTTCTATTTTGGAGCGGAGAGCAAAAGCAACAGGTCTTGGTTTTAAACGTATGGGTGCTACATTGGGGTCCAACTGATAAACAACTGGTGCACCCTTAAATTTGCCCAAACCCTCTTCAAACACACAACTAAAATCTTTCAGGACTGACTGTATTGGGTCTGTGGCAAGGCTGTGTATTCCTGTTAACTGAATACCTAAGGGTTTAAACCACTCTCCACCAAGTAGACTGGCCTTTTGTCCCTTAACAATAATAAGGCATAAATAACCCCTGTCCTTCTTATAATGTACTTTGACTGTGCAGGCACCCAACACGGTAACATTTTGTTTGTTATAATCCACAAGTTGAATATCACAGGGTATAATAGGAGGAGCATTTATTAGCCATCATGTGTGGGAGGTCTCCTCTGAGATTAAGGAATACTCACATCCTGAGTCCACTTCCATCCTGCATGGCACTCCTTGTAATGTGACACGAGTATATGTCTTGTGTCTGGTTGTACAATCTCCCACACCGTTGATGATTTCTGCAGAATATACACTTGTATCACGTCCATCTTCAAAACTCTCTGCAGCTGTACTGCCTCTTTGTTCTACTTTGTGAGACGAACTTGCACTTACTGGCTTGCCTTTCACTGGATAAGCCCCCTGGCGACATACTCTCTGTTGATGCCCACGGCGCTTACATTTATGACACACAGCTTCTCTGAAAAGACAAACGTCACGTCTGTGATTACCCACATAACTATTGCAATTTCCTTGAGCGGGGTTCAAAATGTCTGAGTGTAAGAAATAAGACTTTGCTTTTGGGTTTTTATTTTGCAGCTGATAGGTGTTTGATGTGCACTATTTAAGTGATGATTCCTGTATTTCTTTTGAGTGTACTGATGCAGCCTCATATGCCAGAGCTTCTTCCTGAGCTAAGGCAAAGGTTACATTTGATTTTGCTAAGAGCTGCCTCTGAAGAGCCTCATCTCTGACCCCGCATACAAGTCTGTCTATCAGCAAGGAATCCAAACTGTTACCAAAATTGCAGTTTTCAAACAGCCTTCGAAGTTCTGCAATGTAAGCTGCAATACTTTCATCTAGTTTTTGATTCCTCCTGTTAAAATGAAATCGCTGAACTGTTTCTGAAGGGGTGGTTACAATATGATTTTTTACAATGTTCCAATTTCCTGATATGACCTGTCACTGGGTTTAGCAGGGGAGATGAGCGACCTAACAATTTCAAACGTTTTACTTCCCATCACACTCAGCAGCAGTGCACGCTTCTGGTCAGCATCTGTTACTTTGTTAGCTTCTAGAAAAAAGTTCAGTCTCTCTGCATACAAATCCCATGAGGCCAGATTTGAAATGTCAAACTCCTCAACGTGGCCTAATAATGCCATTCCGTATATTTATATTTTTATTTATTTATCTTCCGAATTTAAGTTATGATTCTTTTGCAGTAGCACGCACTCACTGAGATCCACTCCTCGTCGCCACTATTATGTATTGAAG
The DNA here is from genome assembly GCF_016835505.1 of Polypterus senegalus. NCBI lineage: Eukaryota > Metazoa > Chordata > Cladistia > Polypteriformes > Polypteridae > Polypterus > Polypterus senegalus. Next base: position 105,913,858 of record NC_053168.1, read on the forward strand.
TGAGTTCCACTCTGATATATATCCTGGAAAATAATCGTTTATTTTTCTGAACTCTGCATATTATAAATTGCGCCAAACAATAATCAACAAGAACATAAATCAAGAGAAACAAAGCCTATTGGAATTATTCATGAAACAAACAGCACCATCTACTGGCATGAACTAATACTAGGCAATATATCACACCCTCCCCATCCTACATTTTATCATTCTGAGTCGAATTCGGAGGGGAAGGGTAGGAGCAGGGGGCAGCAGGCAGGGAATCAGGGGCGTGGACGTGGGACTGGGAATGTATAAATAGTAATCGCTCACTCTGGAAAAACCATTGCACAACATGGATTGGTGGCGGATGGTGCATTTTGAGACTATCATATATTATTATTTGGATTTTTATTTAAACGTAAAGCTAATATATCACATAGGCCCTACATCCTAATCCTTTTTTCTCCAGGGCCCAGTATTAGCTGATTCCTACCAAGCTTGGTTTGGTCTTTGGTCGTCAGTTCCTGTAAATACTGTACTTGGTACTGGTAGGCTATTTTGATTTTCTGTTTACAGGAACAGTTTACCGCTTACAGTTTAGTTATCCGTTCCGTACGCATCTATTCTGGTCGACATAGTCCACGCGGATGAACTGAGATAAAGTGTACATTTACTTACTGAGTTACTCGATCAGTACTGTGTAGGAATAATGTCAGGAATGAAACAAAGCTATGACTCCGGGTGTACTAAAAGGAAGAAAAGAGTAGCTCAAGAAGCTTTTATTGCTTCACAAAAAGGAGCTTTGTTGAACTTTGTTGAGAGGTCTGTTACAACTGCCAGTAGAAATGCGCCATCCCAAAACGCAAACGATGTAGCTAATATCGGCGCTGGCAGTGGCTGCACTACCCATGCTGGTCTTTCACAAAATGAAGCTTTAGTAGAGATAGAAAGTGATTCTGGCAGCGCCGTCTACCTTGGAGAACAATCAAAAAGCCTGGAAGCACAAGATGACGTCAAGGTCAATGAGGAGATTTCCAAACTCCAGACTGATCACTCAGAGTCACAACAGTCAGGTGTCCTAAAGGATAACGAACATGAAAACATGGCTGCGTCAGATTCTGAAAATACTGCTTCTGAAGTCCGTGAACTATCGCCAGCAGATAATCAGGAAGATGCAGATGTTCACGTGATGGTTGAAAATAACAACACTGACATGGGTGCACAAAATATTTCTTTTCATTGGAAAGATCCAGGGTTATGGCCTTTATCCATTAGCACATCTGAACTTGTGTTCTTAGTTGAGAAAGGTCCCTTCAGAGATAATGAACAGGAAAAATACCCCCCAAATGAACATTCTTCAGACGGACGTCACTTTTCTGTCAATTTTTTCTCATGCAAGCTACAGAACGGCAAGACAGTGAATCGTACCTGGCTTATTTATTCGAAACACAAAAATGCAGTATTCTGTTTCTGCTGTAAGCTTTTTTCTGACTTGAAAATAAATTCACCAGTAACAGAAATAGCGACTGGATAAACATGAGTCGTATTCTAAGAGAACATGAGTCTTCACCAAAGCACATGAACATTGTTAGAGCATGGCATGAACTGGCAGTGAGGCTGAAATGGAGGAAAACGATTGACAGTGAATATCAGAAGTTAATGCAGGGAGAATGTGATCACTGGAACAAGGTCCTACAAAGAATCATGTCCGTTGTGCAGTGTCTTGGACAAAGAAACTTGGCTTTTCTTGGTACCCATAGCCGTCTCTGGGACTCTAATAACTGCAACTTTTTGGGACTCATTGAACTTCTAGCTAAATATGACCCATGCTTACAGTAACATCTACGACGTATAAAAAATGAGGAAATACAAGATGACTATCTGGGCAATAATATCCAAAATAAGTTGATACATCTAATAGGTGAGGCGATTCTGAAGAAGATCATTGCAGACACACAGGAGGCCAAATGCTATTCAATCATTCTGGATTGTATTCCTGATACAACTCATCAGGAGCAGATGACTATGATAATACGAATTGTTAACACTGAAGCGAGATCAGTCAGAATTTGTGAACACTTTGTAGGCTTTTTGCCAGTAGAAAGTAGCACAGGAATGAGTCTCACTGAAACATGTCTGAAGAAACTGGAAGAACTGCTCATGGAATTGCAAAACTGCAGAGGGCAGGGGTACGATAACGGAGCTAATATGAAGGGACGTAACAGTGGAGTGCAGAAACGCATCCTTGAGCTGAATCCCAAAGCGTTTTACGTTCCATGTGGCTGTCACAGCATGAATTTGGTTCTAAGCGACATGGTAAAGTCCTCGGCAGTTGCAATTAGGCTCTTCGGGATTTTGCATCAGATATACAGATTATTTGCTGCGTCAACTCAAAGCTGGCAAATGCTGAAACATCATGTGGAAAAATTCACAGTGAAGCCAATCTCAGAAACACGTTGAGAGTGCTGCATTGATTCGGTTCAAGCTGCCCGTTTTCAAATAGGATCAATTTATGATGCTCTGGTTGAGGTAAAGGTATCGAAAAGTGCAAAAGACCCAAAAGCAAAAACTGAGGCTGCCTCTTTGGCAAAACAAATAAAACATTACCCTTTCCTTGTGTCATTAGTAATCTGGCATGATCTCCTAGCGCAAATTAATGTCGTGAGCAAAATGTTACAAACGAAGGACATGCAGTTTGACATTGCTTTGCAGAGCGTAGAGGACACAATAGACTTCTTGAGCAGCTAAAGGACTTGGTGCGGAACTCGAACTTGAGGAAGACGAAATACAGTTTCCACCACCCCAGAACATGCTTAGAAGGAGAGTACGCAGACAATTTGGGTATGAAGCTCGTGATGAGGTGACACATGACCCGAAAGAAAAATTCTGCATCGTGTTCTTCAACGTATTGCTAGATCAAGCCATGGTATCAATGACGGAACGGTTCAAGCAGATGAAATCTCATTATGATTATTTTGGACTCCTACATAATTCCAACGCATGACGCGTATGAGTGAAAGTGATTTGAGAAACTGTTGTCAAGCTGTCAGCAAGGTCTTAACAGAGTGAGTCCGATATTGACGCTCTTGATTTTTGTACTGAATTGCACATTCTAGCATATTTGGTTCCACCAAAAGCTTCTGCTTTGTAAAGGTTGCAATTCGTATATAAAATAGCTTGCAAGATTCTTTCCTGAACGTCGCGTCGCATTGCTTTGACCATCCCTGTAACGGTCGAGTCTGCTGAGCGCAGCTTTTCCAAGCTCAAGCTAAGTAAGGATGATTTGAGGACCAGCATGACTCAAGAGCGACTGAATGGTTTGGCAATAATATCAATTGAGCAAGACATTGGCCAAACCCTTGATTATTCGAAACTGATAAAGGATTTCGCCAGGATGAAAGTGCGGAAAGTAGATTTCTTACGTTAATTAAAGTCTTCAGGAAATTCAGTTCAGTGCATCTCTATCCATTTATCAACCTGCTGAATCTGAATACAGGGGTCTGCTGGAGCCAATCCCAGCCAACACAGGAACCAATCCTGGGCAGGATGCCAACCCACCGCAGGACACACACAAACCCACCCAGCACACCCTAGAGCCAACTTAGATTCGCAAATCCAATCACCTGCATGTCTTTGGACTGTGGGAGGAAACCCACACAGACACGGGGAGAACATGCAAACTCCACGCAGAGAGGACCCGGGAAGTGAACCCAGGTCTCCTAACTGCGAGGCAGCAGCACTACCACTACGCCACCCTGAGTGGATCTCTTAGTCTTATTAACAATGGTAATTTATTAACCAAATTGCAATCTTCACCTAAATTCCTAATAATATTGTCACGCCGTCGTAACTTTGCCAAAGGCACTATAGAAAACGTTAATTTTTGAGATTCGTTTCGGATTCATTCAGAGAGATCCCCATAAAATCATGAAATATCCCTATATCACCGGCCTTTACCAGATCCAGAACAAAATCAATATTTTACCACTCTGCATACACACAAGCGTACATGTAGGCCTACTGGTCATCTAAGGCCTTTTCCGGACGTTTTATTAGAACACCTTCCTGAGCTAAGGGAGGCCTCTGCCCCCACGGACCCCCGCCCCATCCGAGGCCTGCACATTTCAGAACCGCGTAGGGCCCCCAGACGGTTAAGAGCGGCCCTGACTCCGGTTGTGCAATCAGTCATTTAACTTATTGAAATAGAGAAAACTAGTCACCCTGCTGTTTGAGTGTGCAGAAAAGTGGGTTGGAGAGGAATCTGCGTTTAAACTGCGTAGTATTTTTTCCGCACAGTACATTTGCGAAAGGACTTGGTTGGTGGTAATTATTACTATTTAACAGAATCTACCCTTGTAATTAAACACAAGGCTGAAGTTAGGTACGTATTCGGCCGTCTTTTTATTCGCTCCCAGCTACATGCGTGCGTGCAACCCGCGAATGCACTTTTTCACAGTTTTTGCAAACTAGTTACTTATTCAAAAGGCAAAATATTTAACATTTACGACTGATGCCCTTCTCTAACATAACATTTAGTTACTACTGGTTACATTTGTTACACCCGGCGATCCCTCAGGTGAAGTGACTTGCTCGTGGTCACGCAGTGTCAGGACTTGAACCCATAAACGCAGGGTTTAAAAGTGCAAAGTCTTAACCGCAATGTCCCAATGTCATATTTGAGAGCACTTTACACCAGTCTAGTGTCAGACCTATACTCCTAATTCGATTCCTAATCGGACCCCTAGATTACACCATTTTGCTTAATTTAAGGACAAACGTTGTGGACAAATGTTTAAAAACATACCAGCAAATGCTAAATATGGTGTTACGAGAAAATGACATTTATGCTTAGCATTGGCACCAAGCGCCAGGACGGAAGGGTTCTCCGGTCTTTACATGGCTCGTTATCCTTAAAAGGACTGCTTGCCTCTTGCTGTACTAGTTGGAAAATGAACGTGCGACTGTGCTGTGATGCTGTGTGTATCGGCGCACCTGCTACTGATGATGTGATGCCAGCTCATTCTTTATGTGATTCATCCCTGGCTGATGTAACAGGTCCAACGCCGTTAAATAGGCAGAGAGCGCACGAGAAGAGGCACATCGGATGGTGACTCGTGTTGTAAAATAAGAAGCACGGATCGGACAAAATCGTAAGAGTTGCAGTCGTGCACAACCAGAAGTGACAGGTGGTGTCGTTTTTGCCGGTGAGTGTCTTTTCAAGAAAATTTGAAATAATTTGAGAGTGCATATGTAATCCGTAGCATCAACGAAGATACACTGTCTACTTAATCACCCCTTTTTAACAAAACATACAATTCATTTGGAAGTTTGGAGTAATGGTTTATCACTCACAACTTATTAATGGACTTGTGTCAAATTTAGTCTAAGGTTATCTCTGAAAGGTAAATGAAATTAAAGAAATGTAGTCAAATATGCGACATTGCGTGTACAGAGAGCTTTAAGAATTTCTAGGGTTTTTTGGTTAAGGATGACAGTGTGGTATTAGTTTTACATTTTTATAAAGCGTTTGATACGATTGAAAACAGGTTTATTTTTAAGGTGTTGCTTTTTGGTTTTGGCCCATTCTTTATATAGTGGTTGCAATCGTTCATTTAAACTCTGTAATGGAACATCACCAAGATTTGATATTTATTAAAAGAGGTATTAGGCAAGGCTGACCACTTTGCCCACTCTTGTTTTTATTGGTAATGCAAACAATGGCCCTTCATATTAATATCATTTTCAAAGTATCAATCTGTTTGGGAGAGAAGTTAAAATTTGTCAGCGGATGACACCACAATTTTTTTAAGAAATGAACAGGAGGTTGTAAAAGCAATTTAGAGAATGAATATCTTCAGGAATAACGCTTGATATTGGAAAATGTGAAATTTTGACATTAAAGAATTGTAAAATTTAATTCACTTATACTGACATTTCAGTAAAACAAAAAGCGAAATATTTAGGAATTGATATATGTAAAGATCAGTTAGAAAGAAAAATAAAAAAAAAATAAAGGTTGAGCAGAGACCTGTCCTTAAGGGTCGTGTGTTTCTGTTAAAAGTGGAGGGCATATCATGGTCAGTTTATACAGCAATATCGTTAGAGACATACCAATCTGTAATAAATAATCTGGATAAACTTCTTTATACTAATTTTATCTAGAAAAGCAAATATCACTATGTGAAAAAAAATCTTGCTAATACAACAGGGTGAAAGTGGACTGAATGTTTTATATTTTAAAATGTCAAACACTGTTTCTAACATTAAATAGATAAAAAAAACTTTCTAAAAAATACAAACAGTATGTGAAATATCATCTCTAAATTTGCTTTTGAGAACCTGGGTGGACCTGACATTTTACTAAAATGCAATTTTGATTCTAAAAGAACACTTGATAAGTTATTGAATTTCCATAAACAGGCACTTATATCTTGGACAGCGGCCTGTAAACACAATATTCCCCACATTTATGTATTATTTGGAATAACAGACATATAAGATATAAAAATAAATCCATCTTTTTTCTAACACGGTTTGACAATAATATTATACTGGTAAGACAATTACTAAATTAGAATGATTTTTTATTATCTTGTGAAGAGTTTTAGAAAACATTTCACGTTGCAGTTGCACCTAAAGAATACACGATAGTGTTTGATGCCATCCCAGAGGGGATTTGACTTTGCTGAAGGGCAGTCATGGAGTAGACAGGCAGCTGACTGGTCATTTGACATCTAATATATTATGGGGAGGTGGTCAAATATGTTACAATCATTTTATGAGAAATATATATTTAATAATTTTATATTCTACCTGCAAAAACCTATTGGAACACTATAAGGTTGTAAATGTTAATTGGCAAAATGTTTGGATGATATCTTATATTATCTGACCAATAAAATTAAGGAAGTGGCATAAAAAAACATTTACCCTGTTAAGCAAATATTATCCAGATTCAAATTCAGCCAGATGAGAATTGTATATTTTGTAATATGGATACAGAAACTATAATACATTTTTTTTTTCAATTTATTCAATCCAAATTGTTATGGAAGTACCTTGAATATTTTGTACAAATTTCTTTGAATCTTAAAATATCTTTCAATTTTTTTGATCTTTTATTTTATTTTACATACCCAGATGTGGACAATAATAAATGTATTATTGATTATGGAGAAATACGACATCTAAAAATTAAAATGATGAAGTCCACACTAAGTATTAGTCTATTTAAAATAGAAATGGAATTTTATGTAAAAACCTTTCAAAATATTAAAATAGCTGAAAGAAGTATTGACACGCTCAATTATGTGAAATTCTTAATGTAAATGAGTTAAATACCCTGGTTTTACAGGAATTTGTATTATTTGTCTTATTTGTCATATGTGTTTTAAACAATACTATTTTATTACTATTATTTGTTTATTGTATTTGTACTGTTTATATATAATGCATTAAAAAAGGATATTTTGACATAACCAAATTATTTTATTATTACTAAATTATTCTTAAGTAGCCCCAAATAACTCGGGGTTCACTGGTCTTTGTTTGTTGCCTACAATGAGTTGATAATTTCTGCAACTAACAGTTCTGAATTAGTGCCTTTTGTATCAGACAAGGGCTAGTCAAAGATTAATGAGTATTTGAGTGTATCAGTAGGCTCCAGTAGTAGATATGGCACTCAGAGGTTAGTGACGACTTAAGTGTATCAACAGGGTGCACATGAGAAATCATAGGCTTCACCAAACAAGCTGCTATGACGTCTGTCCTGCAGCCCATCCATGACACGGTTTACATATACCTATAGTGTAGTGTGGCTTTACCTGTTAGTTTTATTCATTTGTTATATATGTTTGTGTGTGTGTGTCTGTTTATTAGGTACTATAAGAATAGCAAAGAAATACTATTATAATAAAACAGATGTGTCTGGCACAAATTAGTATGTGTAAGGTGGTAAATATAAAATTAACAGAATAATAATTTTAAAGCTAACCTTGTAGTCCAAGCTCTTCCAAACTGTGTGCTTTTACAACCACTTTACACAGTGGCATGTAGTGTTTTGCTTTCTTTGTGAGCTTTTTAATTGTTTGCATATTTATTTATCCATCTGTCCATTATCCAACCTGCTATATCCTAACAGAGGGTCACGGGGATCTGCTGGAGCCAATCCCAGCCAACACAGGGCACAAGGCAGGAAACAAACCCCAGGCAGGGCACACACACACACACTAGGGACAATTTAGAATCGCCAATGCACCTAACCTGCATGTCTTTGGACTGTAGGAGGAAATCAGCGTACCCAGAGGAAACCCACGCAGACACAGGGAGAACATGCAAACTCCACGCAGGGAGGACCCAGGAAGCGAACCCGGGTCTCCTAACTGTGAGGCAGCAGTGCTACCACTGCGCCACCGTGCCGCCATATTTATTTATACATATGGTATATATGCAAAATAGTGTAACACATTCAGTGGATTCAAAAAGTAATGCTTTCGATTTTTTCATAGTTTTCTATGTAGCACCATTGTGCTACATCAAGCAACGGTCAGAATGACAAAAGGATTTGAGACATTTTCGCAAACTTATTAGAAATAAAGCTTTGAAATATCACGTTGACACGAGTGGCACTTGAAATTTGTCTGAGGTGCTTTTCATTTTATTGATCATCATTGAGATATTTCTCACCTTTTTTTCCAGCTCTGGATTAAGGAACAGCACACACCTGTCTATATACAGTAAGGTCCCACAGCTGATAATGTGTTGCTAGCAAAAACCAAGTCATGAGGTCAAAGGAATTGCTTGCTGGGCTTACAGACAGGATTTGGTCAAAGAACAAATCTGGGGAAGGCCACAAAAATCTTTGCAGTATTTTTTTAAGGTTCCCAGTAACACAGTTGGTTTTACTATTCTTAAAAGGAAGATGTTTGGAACAACCACAACTCTTTCTAGGGCTGGCAACCCAGCAAAAGTGAGCAAAAAAAGTCCATGGCAAAAGAGGTGACCAAGATCCCAATGGTCATTCTGGATAAACTCCAGAGAACCTGTGTGGAGATGTGAGAAACTTCTAGAAGTACAACTGTTACTCCAACATTCCTTGAATGTGGGCTTTATTTCAGAGTGACCAGGCAGAAGCCTGTCCTAAGTAAAACATGCAGGAAGTTTGTTTGGAGTTTGCAAAAGGGAGCCTTAAAGGCTCTCAGACTGAGAGAAGCAAGATTCTCTGATCTGATTAAACCAAGATTAGTGTTGTGTCTGAAGGAAACCAGGAACCGCTCATTATATGTGCAGTATCATTCAGCAGCTGGGACTCAGATGGGTTGAGGGAGAACTGAACCGACCAAAGTACAGAGATGGCATTAATGAAAACTTTCTGACTGGGCTGAAGGTCCAGCTTCCAAAAGGACGATGACCCTAAGCACAAAGCAAAGACAACACTTAGCAAAATGTGAAAAAGTGAAGGGGTCTGAATACATTCTGAATACACTGTATCAGATTAACAAAGGTTTTTAAATAGGGTCAATAATAACAATAATAATCCAAACAGGTTTGGCACAATTGTGTACATTTCAATGACTTTTGAATGTATTTTTGCAAAAACCGTTTCAAATATTAGAAATAGTTCTTTCCTAGTCATACATAAGTAGCACAATTCCTCAGAGACAGATAAGCTACATGGCTAACTGTGCTACAGTATATTGCATTATATAGTACATGTAAGGCTTGTAAATACAGGTTTGGAACAACTGAAAATAACTCAGAGGCCTGTAAAAGTATTAATGCTGAAACACATTCTAACACTACTGGAGAAAAAATACTTTCCTGATAGGAAATCTCTACTTGGAACAATTCCTTACTGGTAGACCAGCTACATTACTAAAGGTACTGTATTACACTCTGCAGTGTTTTTAAGGCATGTAAACACTGGTTTGATATAATTGAGTACAAGTCAGAAGTTTACATACACTTGGGCTGAATTCTTTAAAACTCACTTAATAACACCTCCACAGATTTTATATTAAACTATTAATTTGGTATATCATTTAAGACATCTACTTTGTGCAGGGCAAAATTATTTTTTTCCAATAATGTTCACAGACGATTGTTTCACATTTTATTTTTTTACTGATGCTTTGTAAATGTTATCAAGGTCAAAAGAAGCCTCTGTTGAGGTCTTACTAAAGAACAGTAAATTAGTTATTGTAAGTCTTTGAAATAGCCTATTGGGACTGGGTGAAAGTTGAGTGATTATTGTACGAAGCTGAATGGTAAAGTATTTTAGTAAAATGGTTAAACTCACTGTTCTGCATGCTGAAGTTCACCATGGTATGCATTTTAGAGAGATATTGTATTTCATGTAAAATTGTTTATTGTATCATTAAAGATGTGGAAATGCTTCGATGTTATGCTCTGAAGCTTTATGTATCCAGTTCATTAATGGAGGTGAATTTAATAGATGATAAGTAGATGCAAATAATACTCCAGGGTTTCCTGCATTTTCATTTATAATTTTAGAAAATTAGGACCTTCTTTCAAATTGAACTTTTGTGTTACATTTACTTATGTGAGTCTGTAGCACTTCATAATGGACTGTCAATTTAGTTTCTGTTTGTTTTTGGTCAGCGTTCCTACTGTCTCTTTTAAGTACATACGTTCATTGAGTTTTCCACGGTATTTTAATAATTGACCATTTCGTTATCAGTTTTTAAGGGCTACTACAGTATGTTAGTGTCAGCCCTCATCTTAGTGTTCAGATTTTCCATCTTAATGTTTACCTTGCTGGCTGTATTAAGATAAACATTAAATTTAGACTGACTACACAAAATATTGGCAAACCTACAATCAGATGCATCATCAGCATAACAATGTGCTGCTTTTTCGTTCTGGCCACAGATACCTTTATGTTAAGTAAAATGCAGAAGTGGTCAGATATGTCAATTGTCAAGAATCTGCATCACTTCAGTTTTAAATCCTTTTGAAAGAACTACGTTCAGGATATGTCCTCTTGAGTGTGTGGGCTCGGTAACATGATGACTGAGATCAAAAGAATGCAGCAAATTAATTAACTCTCTTACATTTGTATCACACTGTTTATCTACGTAAAAATGTAAATTGTCTACTATTAGGAACCTATCAGAATTAGTTATTGTAATAGATAATAAATTGATAATAGTTTACTGTATATGTTTTGAAGGATGATAAACAGTCATTAAGAGAGAATGCGGTCCACCTTGAGCTTTAGCAAGATACTCGGTTTAAACAATTTGAGAAAATACTTGCTTAAACAACAACTCTTATTCTTAATGAACAGATTAAACACATTTATAATTCAGAGGGGCTGCTTCAATTAGCCACATTTCACACATGGCATAGGAAAGACGCTGTATAAATAAAATGTATTATTATCATTATTAAAATATAAAGTCTTTATTCCTATCACTGATAAAATCATTTCTGTAAAACGTCTTGCTAGTTAAAGCTCTGATATTAAAAAAAAAGTAAAGCCAAAAAAAGAGAGTCTCAAAGGAACCCAGCTGCTTGTAGGTTTTAGGACAACTTAAAGTGTCAAGTTATTCACGTTTAAACTGCTGTGTTTACAAGTTTTATTATAGGATCACTACAGTGCTTCTCTTTAGGTAAACCCACTGCAGATTTCTCCTATTTCAAAAGGTTAGCAGTCATTAACACTGTATTACCTTTGAAATATTTTCAGACTCTCACACAAAATCCTGGTGTTCCATGAAGACAAAGTCTTGCCTCTTGCACTGGGCTCCCGTAGGTGTGCAGGTCCAGCAATAAGTTATAGGCTTTGCCAAATCTTCTCAGCATGGAAAATGATAATTCATGCATTCTTCATGATTTTTCAAAGATATACGTATGTGCTTTTATGGTGGTGAAATATGTTTGAGTTTGTCTTTTCAGTTAAGGTGAAAACAGTTCAATTTTTATATAAGCTGCAAAAGCAAATATTATTACAAAATCATAACTTTTAAAGATGCGATTAATATGCCATTAGCATCATTGTTAATGCTGTGTTTTAGTGTTGCTTCTGTATAAAAAAAATTCATAAATTGATGCCTGGACTGAAGTTGTTCATATTTTTGATTTGATGTGTGTTTATGGGGCAGCACGGTGGCATAGTGGTAGCATTGCTGCCTCGCAGTTAGGAGACCCAGGTTTGCTTCCCAGGTCCTCCCTGCGTGGTGTTTGCATGTTCTCCCCGTGTCTGCGTGGGTTTCCTCCCACAGTCCAAAGACATGCAGGTTACGTGGATTGGCGATTCTAAATTGGCCCTAGTGTGTGCTTGGTGTGTGGGTGTTTTGTGTGTGTCCTGCAGTGGGTTGGCACCCTGCCCAGGATTGGTTCCTGCCTTGTGCCCTGTGTTGGCTGGGATTGGCTCCAGCAGACCCCCGTGACCCTATTCGGATTCAGCGGGTTAGACAATGGATGGATGGATGTTTATGTAAATAATATTTTGTAAAATACATTTTTAAGAAGGCATCATACTAATGTGCTTTCAAGTACACATCCACAAACAGTATATGTTTTACGAAAACGTATGTTATTTTTCATTTCAGGAGTTTAGTTTGGATTAATTCATTGCAGTTACTTAAAAATTCTTTAAAGAAAGTAGGATGGAAAACAATCATAACCCATTAGAATCAATCAAAAATAATTAACTACCATATTTTTGTGTGTAATAATTGCATAATTAAATAGAAGCTTCATTTAACAAAATATAGATGTATTTGATTGTAGTTTCTTGTTGTTTTCTGTGATACTTAAAAGAAATTGGACACCAAAAAAGTAAACTCTGAACATTTTGCATTATGTAAGGAAAAAAAATCTTTTTAAAACTTAAGCAAAGGAAAAGGGGTGTTTTTGATGAATATATCTTTTCTTTCCAAATGTATCCCAATTTAAATATTTTAAGATGAATTATAATACCGTGTAAACCATAGAAATTATAAAATCACAGTGAACATTGTCAGATACTGTATATTCTTTCAGCATGTTTTTATGTATGTATGTATTGATTATTGGTGGTCCATTGCACTGTGAGCTCAAAAATGTTAAAATGCAAACTCTGGTATGTCAGAATAGATTAATAAAAATCACAAAGTCATAAGGATTTCAGTTGTGAATTTAAATAAAGGTTGGTAAAGCTACAGTTCAAATATGTTTTTACAGCTATTTCGAAGTCTTTTTAGTAATTAATTTAATTTATTTTCTGCTTTATATACTGCTTTTCTCATTAGGCAAGCAATATGGGCTATGATATAGAGCGCTTTGTTGGCAATGTGAATGAGGGACTTCTGTGCTGCATTTGTCAAGATGTGCTGGAAAACCCACTTCAGGCACCTTGTGAACATGCCTTCTGCAGTACCTGCATCCATGACTGGTTGGTGCATCACCATAACTGTCCTGAAGACAGACAGTCGCTTGATGTTTCAGTGTTGCGGCCTTTATTCAGGTAGCTAAAACAACAAGACATCGTCTTTTCATCTCAGCAAGTTGAATTTTCTATTTAATACTCCTTTTTCAGCCCAGTATTGCACTGTGTATATATGCAAAGCTAAAAACTGCCTGAGGACATAGCTTTCCTTCTGCATAGACTGCAGCACACTTTTACCTTTGTTTTTTAATTTTTTAAAAATGCTCTTTTAAATAGGTTTATGAAGAATGAATTGAATCAATTGCAGATCCGATGCAGAAACAGAGAACATGGCTGTAATATGGTCTGCTCACTTGAATCTATAGATCTGCACGAGGTGACATGCATCAATCCCCGTACGTATCAATAGGACATTTTCAATTACGGTCTGTACAGTATACAAATTGAGTGTCTATAACAAATAAAAATTAATGTAATATTATAAAGACTTTAATAGTAGTAAGCAATTAAATACCAAAGTATAAATATCCAGATTACAGTAGTTAATACTCTTAAATATTGCACTTAGTTTTTAATTACAGCAAATGTAGGTATAAGCCAAAGCTACTGAATGTCTGTCTCCAGTAATATCTAAGTAATTGTGTTTTCATTTTAAAGGTAACAGCTCAAGTTATAATGCATCTGTTTTAGATTTTCTTTTTAATAATATTCTGACTTTACAAATTTCTTTTAAAAATTTTACAAAATGTTAGATTTTCCATATCACGTTCTATTTTTTTTCTGGATGTAAATTTGAGTACTAACTGTCATACAATGAACAGATTTTTCTCGTCCTATACTATTAATCTAATAATTATGCTATAATATAACCTTGTAACAGACTCAGGAACACTCCAAGATATTTGTATATTAGCATATTAAGATCTTAAAGTTGGGGAAACTGAAATTATGCAGTAAATGCTAACAATGAAATTTAACTTAATGTCATTTGTTAAAGTTGGTATTAATATTTTACACATAATGATTCATAGGCTTCTTTTTCAATACATGCCATATAAATAAGGACAAGCCAGCAAAAACATAAAATTAATTTAAAAACAAAAATAAAAAATAAAGAGCTTACTTGGTAGACACAGGTTTGCAGTTAAAATGTTATTTTCCACAGTTGGCCAACAACACCATGCCTTTAATAAAAAATACAGAATAGGATATTCAGGAAGAACAACACATATTTTAAATAATTTGCTAGCAAATCCATTCTGTGTTATATTTCAAGAGTGTGGTTTTTCCAGTGTTATGTTTACTTATATTGCAAATAGGTACAGCCTTCTGGGGGTAAATTTAAAATTAAAACATTAAAAATGATGAAGTCTGTCTAATCAGCAGTTATATTGTAAACAACTGAAATGAGTTTTCAGTATTTGAGCAGTTACTGTATGTGCTGCATTTGGCAACATTTTCCAAAACGTTTTTGTATAGCATGAGATCTGAAACCACTTGAACTGATTTTTCCATATCTAGACATGGAGTATCTTCATTTTTACCAGATTTGTATTACATGTATAGATTCAATAAAAACAGTAATTAAAGTGTCAGTTATTTTAAAGTTTTGATATTTTCTGATTCATACATGTCTTAATATCTTTTTATGAATTATGCTTACCAGATGGAGTATTCAAATGCTACCTGTTTGTTGTGTATATTATGCTTATGTGTGGGTTTTTCATTTCTCATAAATGAAGAAAATTTAAATTCACACCAGAAATAAGTTCTATGTTACTCCTTCCTCTGAAATCTGTTGTAAGCACATGCCTAAATTGCATGAAAGATTATTGAGGCAGCTTACAGAGTAATGGATTTTACAGATGTTGCAGCTTTTAGTGTATGTTAGTCAGACATGTAACTAAGGTTTTCAGTGTTTTCTGTACATGTGACAGAACTACAACTACTGCTGCTGCTACTACATACTGATGGTTAGATATCAATTTTTTATGTACAGCAGATATTCACATGCGGCATAGTAAAATTAGGAACTAAGATTAACTAAGATTGTAAGTAGAGTGTGTCTTGCATGAATCTCATGTTCTACGTCATTGTGAGACGGTCCTGGGTCAATCTCTTGGCACAGTGTCTCATGTTTATGGTCCCCGCGAGACGCACCGTGGCAAGTCTCTTTGGTCTCGTGGGTTCTTTTAAATGTCTTCCGAGAAGATCACGTACCTTAGCCTTGTTTTTGCTTTCCAGGATGGATTTTTTTATAATAGAGAGATATTATACTTTTTCATCCCTTGCAGTCTATATGAAAATGTCTTCTTTACAAACTGCAACACTTGATTGATGGATGGATGGATGGATGGATAGATAGATAGATAGATAGATCTTTAATTGTGATTTGGGGGAAATTAGGGAAGATAAAAAGAGTAATATTAATAATTTGCTATATGTGACTGAAAGATTACGTGTATAAATTTTAGCTTTTACCCCAATCTTGAAACTTATCTCTGGGTACAGGAAAAAAAACATTTTTCAGTTTAGGTTAGAATGCTAGAGGCAATGCAAAACAGTTTATTGACTAGGCTATTTAAAATTCAAAAACGTCTAATGACTTCTAATTTAGAGGTCCACATACATTCTTGTTTAATGAAAAATAACTTTGATTAAAATTGCAGTTGATTTAATTCAGGCTATCAGTTTCACATGATTAAAATAAAAAAAGATCATTTTTACATCACAGATGACACCTTGCATTCCTAAGTGTTTAATGAGTGGAACAAAGTTTCAAATAGAAACAGCACTTTTGAGCTTGGAAGAAATGCACAAGAAGAGACAATGAAAAGATGTCATTGAAAAGTGTGTTTATTTTTTTTATTTATTTTTTTTGATTTTATTGAAATCACACAATATTCCATACAAATAGATCAATTTTACAAGAATAGGACTGAAAACAAATCAACCCCCACCCCTGAGAAAGAGCATGGGCAGCAGAATAAAACTTAAACCTAGTAAAAATAAGAATATAGATAAATTAATAAGTGAATATAGATGAATGGAGAAGAAAAAGAAAAGAAAAAGAGAATAGGGAGAGAATCTGCTTCCTCAGTACTTTAAAAGCTTATTCTAAAATGTTATTGATTTGATCCTGCCAAGTTTTGAAAAATTTCTGCACAGATCCTCTAAGTGAGAATTTTATTTTTTCCAATTTCAAATAATATATAACATCAGTTACCCACTGACTTCAAAGAGGAGAGTTAAGATTCTTCCAGTTGACCTTTTCTGTGTGCCAGTAGTGTAGTGAAGGCAATGACATTTTGTTTGTCTTTCTCCACTTTAAGCTCATCTGGAGGAACATCAAACACAGCTGTTAATGGGTTAGGAGGGATTGTGACGCCAAGGCTGTCTAAAAGGCATTTAAAACTTTGAGGGACAGATCCTTTTCCCATTGTCCTCTTGGATCTTTGAAAGGGAGGGACTGTAAAATGGTATTATGTATTGCAGAGATGCTAAGTCCTTGAAACTGATCAATATATTTTCCAGCATAGAAGGAGGTGGGAGGTAAGGAAAATTGGGCAGGTTATGTTTAACAAAGTTTCTAATTTGAAGATAGCGAAAGAAATGTGTTGCTGGAAAGTTAAATTTAGAATGTAATTGTTCGTAGGATGCAAAGACATAGTCTATATACATATCTCTAAATGATTTAATCCCAAATGTTTTCCAGACATTATAAACTGCATATGTTTGCGAGGGTTGAAAAAGGTGCTTCTCGTGCAGAGGTGCCACCGATAAAAGATTCTCTATCTTAAAATGCTTCTTACATTGGTTCCATATTCTGAGTGAGTGAAGCACTATTGGGTTATTAGTATATTGGTGATAATTTGCATTTATTGGGGCACAAAGCAAGGAATAATTTGTAATATAAGTTATCTATCCTTCTCAAATATGTGTTTTGGTGTTTATTAATTTAACTGGAATTCTAATCAAAGCCACTTGCTTAGATTCAATTTTTTTAATAATATTTAAAAGCTACGTTGAGCTATCACGTGAGTTCAACACCCACATGACAAGGAGTGAGGGTCAAATGCAATGCCAGTTGAGTGACAGGCAAGAGTGGGGTCGGCCCAGGCACAGTAAATATTGGAAATGAAGGCGTGGGATGTGATTTTCACGATATCAAGTCATAGCCAAGTGTTGTTGGGTATTCAATGTCGGAATCTAAGAGGTGCATCTCTGCTGTTCACAGATTATGCTATCCTCCTGGCCTATCTGACTGATTTCCAGTGTGCTATACAACAGTCAACAGCTGAGTATGATGTGGTTACGATGAGAATTAGAATATACAAATCTTAAGTTGTAGCTCTATTTAGAAATATTGCAAGCTCCATTGCAGGCAAGGGGTGTGCATCTGACCGAAGGAGAAGACTAACCAACAACTCCATGCAGCAACAGCAGTTTTACAAATACTGTATTGGGTTATGGTGGCTATCAATATGATGTTCAGTCTATAGCAATGCCATTGTCTATAGTCACAGGCTTGGTGTAGTGACTGAAAGAATGAGATTTGAGAGTACAAGCAGTTGTGTTGAGGTTCCTTTGTGGAGATTCTGGCTAACACTCTATGATAGTGTTAGAACCATGGCAGTACCACGGGTTGTCCAAGTTGAGATTAGCCAGCTGCAGTGCTTTGTGCCTGCACATTTGTTAGATGTCCCTTGGGTGTCTGCAATAAGAGGTGCACCAAGGCACAGTGATGACTAAAGACTTATCGGAGGAAATATTTCTCTCAACTGTCCTGCCGGTTTATGACTTTATCCCAAAAACAGCTTGAGGGGGTTGCTGAGAATAGGGAGTTTTCAACACAGATATACTGTATATATACGAGGTGTGGCAGAAAAGTAATGAGACTGATTTTTTATTTACCCAAGTTATTATTTTTTTCAAACATCAATGTTATCCCCTTCAAAGTAGTTCCCTTGGGCAGCTACACACCGATGGAGACGTTGTTCCCACTGTTGGTAGCAGCGCTGGAAGTCTTCAACCGGTATGGTCTTCAGCATGTCCGTTACTCTCATTTGGATGTTTTTTCTAAAGTCCCGAAATGACGTCCTTTGAGGACATTTTCAGTTTAGGAAAAAGGAAAAAGTCACACGGACTGAGGTCAGGTGAATAAGGGGGCTGGGGAACCACAGGAATGCCTTTTGAGGTAAAAATTCTGTTATGGAGAGGGCAGTGTGACATGGGGCGTTGTCATGATGGAGCATCCATTTGTCTGCAATGTCTGGTCTCACGCGAATGACCCTTTTTCTGAGCCTTTCAAGGACGTCTTTATAAAAATTCTCCAAGCTTAACACAAAATTTAATGGCACAACGTTGCTCCAAATTCTGTTGTTCCATTTTGCGTGACGCACAACCAAAAACACAACTTCGCTAATAGCAGTCACAAAAATCACGTAGTTAACGCAAGGAGTTGAAACTCGCACTGAGCTATGGGAGGGTACTGATACACGTGCTCTATCAAGGACAACAGCGCAGCGTTGCCAGATCGCTTGCAGTGTTGCCAGTCTCATTACTTTCTGCCACACGTAAGTACACCCATACATACATATATACATTTATATATATGAATGTGTGTATATATATGTCAGTCAGTCATCACCCAACCCGCTATATCCTAACACAGGGTCACGAGGGTCTGCCAATCCCAGCCAGCATAGGCCGCAAGGCAAGAATAAATCCCAGGCAGGGCACCAGCCCACTGCAGGGCACACCCACACACCAAGCACACACTAGGGACAATTTAGGATCGGCAATGCACCTACCCTGCATGTCTTTGGACTGTGGGAGGAAACCAGAGTACCGGAGGAAATCCACGCAGACACAGGGAGAACATGGTCTCCTTACTGCGAGTCAGCAGTGCTACCACTGCGCCACCGTGCCACCCTATATGTGTGTGTGTGTATATATATATATACAGACACACACACACACGCATACATATACACACACACACATATATACATATACATACATATATATATTACACATGCACACACACACACATACATATATATATATACACACACATATACACACACCTGTCTACTTGTCGGAGCTTCTTGTTCCGTATTCTTCTGTCAGAACCTTGCGATCCTCTGATCTTCAGTTACTCCATATCCCCAGAATAAAGCTTAAAACCAGAGGAGGCAGAGCATTTTCGGTAATAGCCCCCAGTTTGTGGAACAGCCTCCCCTTGCAGTTGAGAGCGGCCCAGAATCTTACTCATTTTAAAACCCTGCTTAAGACACATCTGTTTTCATGTGCATTTAATTCCTCTTGATTTTATGTAGTTGGTTTCATCTTATTTATTATTATTAATATTATTATTATTATTATTATTATTACTTATTTTGTTTTGATTTTATTGATCGGTATAGTATAGTAGTGTGCAATGTATATTGAGTATATATGCGCTGTGTAGTACCTGCTAACCTTTTTGTCTTTTAGTTGTACAGCACTTTGGTCAATGAAAGTTGTTTAAAGGTGCTTAATAAATAAATAAATAAATAAATATATGTATGTGTGTGTGTGTGTACAGTATGTGTGTATAAAAATATAATTTTTTTTGTAGTGTTTGAGTCGTCTCGTCTTGCACCCCCAAGGACAAGGCTGAGTCTCTGTACGTTAGAGCAAAACCAACTTTATTCATCTTGAAACAGGAACAGCACAGTTATTTATCATAGCGGGATCTACCACTCTCCTATACGCAGACACAGCAAGCAGGTAGGGTCGGGGCCAGATCAGTGGCCAAGTTATACTGTTCCCTGCATTTATAATCAGCAGCAGGTGTTTATAGCACAACCACGTTCTGCTCGTAGTTGTTTCTGCAGCGATGGTCCTCCATGGATGCGGCAATCGTGCTTTGGGGTGTCGTCCCAAAAGAGTCCAGATGCCTCCCACCAGCAGTCGCTCAAACTGAAGTTACAGTTGATGATGACTAAATGGATTCCCAGATGGTTGCTAACACTATTTGGAATGAACCATGATGTTTTTTTGGCCTTGCCTGGCCAGACGGAAATTGTAGAACACAAGGTCCTAACTATGTCAAGGGTTACTGTACATGTGCCCCTATACTGCCTGCCAGAGGCAACAAGGAAGGTGATACACAAGGAGATGCAAAAAATGCTCAAAATTTGGCGTTATCTGCGAGAGCAGAAGTGAGTGGGTGGAGCCCAATTGTTTCCGGCACTCGAACAAGATTTCTAAGTTTGATGCATTCCCAAAGCCGTGTGTAGATGACTTGTTGGAGAAACTCTGGCAAGCCTTGTATATCTCCACCCTGGATCTCATGAAAGGGTACCGGCAGGTGGCCCTTGAGGAATCCAGTTACAAGAAAACTGCATTCGCCACCCCAGATAGGCTATTTGAGTTCACCATGCTCCCTTTTGGTCTCCATGGTGCCCAGTTGACTTTTCAATGGATGATGGACCAGGTCCTGCATCCCCATTCCAAGTACGCTGGAACGTATCTTGACAGATGTGGTCATTTTCAGTAACAACTGAAGATCTCATCTGGTCCGCCTGCAGCAAATGCTTGACAATTTGAGGATGGAGGGGTTGACGGTTAACCCTAAGAAGTACAGACTGAATATGTCAGAAACCCATTATTTGGGATATTATATGGGAAAGGATTTGTTCAAGCTTCAAATGGACAAGATGGGGGAGGTGCTTGCGTATGTATATTTTAAAACACAGAGGCAGGTTTATGCCTTCCTCGGGCTTGTGGGGTACTACAGGTGGTTCATTCCCAATTTTGTGCACCAGACTGCCCCTCCCTCATTGACTTGACAAAGGGCAGAATGAACCGTAGTATTGTCTGGACTGATGCCTTTGACAGAGCCTTCTCAGACTTTATCCTCATTCTCTGTTCTGCGAAATCTGGACTTTTCGAAGGAATTTATTCTGCAGACAGATGCAAGAGCTTTCAGTTTAGGAGTGGTGCTGTCACAATGTTCTGAGGGGGAAGAACACCCCATCACGTATCTCAGTAGGAAACTGCTTCCCAGGAAGAAATTACTCAACTATTGAGAAGGAATTTTTAGCAATTAAGTGGGCATTGGAGGACCTCTGGTACTACTTGTAGAGGCGGCTGGGACTGACCACGCCCTGCTTCAGTGGCTCTACAAACAGAAGAATATGAATGCTCGGCTCACTCAGCAGTTTATTAGTATACAGCCATTTGCTGTTGATGTTTGCCACCATCCCGCGGCTGAGCATGTTAAAGTGGACATTCTCTTGTGCCTGGCTGAGCCCAGCTTGGGTCGGTTGCTTTGCCCATACTGGTGTGGTCAAAGCTGAGGGGGGGATGTGAGATTTCTGAACTCATTTGTGACCCACACCAATGGGGTGACACAGCGAAACGCAATTGGCTGTGTCTGTTCAGGGTTGTTTGTCCGTTGCTAAGTTAACCATAGGTTCGCAGCGGCACAGAGACAACTGCAAGGTCACCGTTTCCAAACACAACATGCCGGTCAACCAAGAGGTGATGCAGGATACATTATAACTTGGCCACTGACCTGGCCCAGACCCTGCCCATTTGCCGTGTCTGTGTGTAGTAGAGTGGTAGCTCCCACTACAATAAATAACCTTGCCGTTCTTCTTTTGAGTTGAATAAAGCTGGTTTTCCTAAAGTACTTAGACTCAGTCTCATCTTTGGGGTGCATGACTCATGCCTCACAATTTACATATACACACACGCAATCATGGGACATATCCAGTCCTCCAGGACGTTAAATGAACGACATGTAAATGCAACACAGACATTTTCTTTGCACTCATTATGACGTTGGCACAAATTGAAGACAAGAAAAAGCTGCATGCAATGTTTTTTTGATGCCATCCTAACACGCATCCAACCGAATGCAAGTTGTGAAAGCCCATGTGGACAGTCTGATTCGCTGCAATAAGCAGAAAAATGGCGTTCAATCTGCACTCATCTGAGGCTACAGATGACAGAAAAATGCTCAGTTCAGATGTCCATATGGACATGGCCTAAGTGCTTATGGTACAATAAGTTTAAAGTCAGTACTCACACACACACTTGCATATTATATCATAGAGTGTGACCATGTACAGTATTTCAATTTCAACAAGGTTTAGGGCAGTGAAGCTTACTCATGGCTTGGCACTGGTTTTGTAAAGGTTTTTTGCCATTTTTTCCTCAATTTTCCTGTCAGTATTTTCCCCATTACTCTGTTTCATCTGCCAGTCAGTTACTGTATTCTAATCTATTGCTATTTCTTTAGATTTTGTCAGATATACTAATGTTCTGTTCTCCTTAACAATGCAGGGAGTGAGGGAACTTCTTTATCTTACAGGTTACTTTTATACTGTACTGTAGTTTGTGCAGTTTTTACAGTCTGCCTGGTTTCTATAATGTAATCCAGAATTGTGATAAGAATATTGGTAGTTGTCAAGTTTATTGTTGTGTACAGTACAATGAAATTCTTACTTCCACATGTCATCAGAACAGTATACAGTATATGCAAGTATATACAGTACATAAGCACACACACTGTTGGTTATGTTAAAAATATTTGTTCTTGATTAGAAACACTGTCTATACTGACAGAGAAAGTGTATTCAAACAGTTTGAAAGGGACTTTGTGTATTCTGGCAACTGAAAACAGTGGGTCAAAGGGTATAGTGCTACAATTTCTATGGTAGCAGTATACCTTCTCTATCCAATGACTATTAATATTTTCTACCAAGGATAGGCATGCTGGGAAGTAAGAAAGGTTCTTCTCTGAAAGTTGTCTTCTCCAAAGTTTTATTTTGATGATGAATGCTTCCACTGTGCTGTATTATTAATGTAATCACCTGATATGGACATTGCAGCTTAAGATCAAGTGCATTTAGTTCCTGTGTTATGTACACAAGGAAGTACAAATACATGAGCCAGCAGTTATCAACAAGTTGTGAAATATCTTTTCTGCCCTCTTTGATAAATATTTTAGTCAAGAAACTTTTAAACACATTTTCTCTGCTTAGCCAGAGCACCTCAGTGAGGTAAAGGATATCTCCATGGTAGCACAACAGATGAGCATGATATAAAGTCAAAGGAAAGATGCGAGCTGGGAGAATTGCACAAAACTAATGTTACACCCTCCACCCCCCATTTCACACAATCATTGTGGAGAAAAGAGCATGAATTAAATTTAAAGGACGTTTTCTAACGTCTTTATGAAGTTCTACTTTGTCTTTTACTCTGTCTTTTAATTCTGAGCCCAATTGGACTTGCTTTTTTATTCAATTCCACTTCTTCCGGGCTGATAACTACTTTCCTTATTTTCTGAATTTGCACCTAGATTATTCTTTTACTTTTTTGCTTTTTTTTCTCTCCAACGCTTTTGAGTCTGTTTTCTCCACGCTGCTTTCTTCTTCACTTAGTCGTCGATGTTTCATTTATAACGTATTGTCCTTATATGCTTTTTATGTGCTGAGAGACCTGGATCTGTGTGTGCTCAAAGACTCAATTGAGTGTTTTGCTGCCTGTGGTCTTATTT
>NC_053168.1:105938287-105956338 GCF_016835505.1 Polypterus senegalus
GTTGATTTAATTCAGGCCATCAGTTTCACAGGATTAAAATAAAAAAAGATAATTTTTACATCACAGATGACACCTTGCATTCCTAAGTGTTTAATGAGTGAAACAAAGTTTCAAATAGAAACAGCACTTTTGAGCACAAGAAGAGACAATGAAAAGATGTAATTGAAAAGTGTGTTTATTTTATTTTATTTTTTTTATTTTATTGAAATCACACAACATTCCATACAAACAGATCAATTTTACAAGAGTAGGACTGAAAACAAATCAACCCCCACCCCTGAGAAAGAGCATGGGCAGCTGAATAAAACTTAAAACTTAAAGTGAATATAGATGAATGGAGAAGAAAAAGAAAAGAAAAAGAGAATAGGGAGAGAATCTGCTTCCTCAGTGCTTTAAAAGCTTATTCTAAAATGTTATTGATTAGATCCTGCCAGGTTTTGAAAAATTTCTGCACAGATCCTCTAAGTGAGAATTTTATTTTTTCCAATTTCAAATAATATATAACATCAGTTACCCACTGACTTCAAAGAGGAGAGTTAAGATTCTTCCAGTTGACCAAGATAAGTCTGTGTGCCAGTAGTGTAGTGAATGCAATGACATTTTGTTTGTCTTTCTCCACTTTAAGCCCCCTCAATGAGCTGTGGAAGACGAATGTTCTCTTCGTTCCCTTGTACTAATTCATGTCTAAGCAGTCAGCTTGTAGAAGCCTGCTTTGTTTTAGCAAACAGAAAAATGTTTGTGCAAAGGACTCAAGGTCTGAGCATTCCACACATGAGTCTGCCTTATCACGTTTTCCCTTAGCTTACATCTGAACGCCATAACAAAAGGAGCCAAGAAATCAAGTTGCATAAGGGACGTTGAAGGGGCTCAAGGTTTGTGTATAATAAATGTGTTGACTGTTACATTTTATAATGATATTAAATTACGCATTCTAGGGGTATAAAACTGGACCCCACCCAACAGACGAGGTTCAGAAGAGCCCTGACGCTGTCATGTATATTTGATTGTCTGCTTTTCTGAAACTCTTCTCACCGTGACTCTGAAAATAAAGCTGCTTTATAACCACACCTGCTGTCGGGTCTGAGATTTCGTCCACAGTTTTGGCGCCCAAACGTGGGGCAGGAGATGGCAGACGGCTCCTCGTGCAGGATCGTCCAGAGGACCGTGGTGGAGCCGATTCCGGCTGGGTCGGGTCCAGCTTCGGTAAATGTAGGATTGGCCTGCCTTGGGCGTTTCCTGCGTGGGGAGTCCCTGACCTCCCTCCTAGCCGATACGAGGCACGACTTGATGGGCATTTCCATGCAGGTGGATGGAGTCACGGTGAGTAGATCGGGGGATTCCTGTTAGTTTGACTGGTGTGCTGGAAGTAATATGAATATAGAAGGAAAAGGAATAAAAAGCATATGCAAAATAAAGAATAAGAAAGCATACTGTATGGAAAATACATAGGAGGGTTCTAAGGGCTCACGGAAAGTGACTTGGGACCCTACGGAAAACGGCACAGTGTGAATGTTAGCTAGTCACCCTGTGGAAAGGATTAGAAAAGGCGAGTGGCACGCTCCTATAATAATTTGAGGAACGGGGTGAAAGGGCGTATTTAGAGAATGTGTGTCTAAATAAACGGGAGGTCGAGTTTTCATCTGCTGTCTGGTCATACTCTTGTTTCAACGGGTTGCTAAGGTGACGGAGACAATACCCTGGCAGATTGACGCATACAAACCGTCTGATGAAGGGATCGGGGTAAAAACCTCCATATCCTGGACTCCACGGGGCGTATTGATGTAGGATTCTGCTGATGCGAATAAACGGACACGAAGTCACCTGAAGCTGTAATCCGGGAATAGGAGCGGACGGCGGGTGGAACGGGGTTTATCGAGTGAGTCACTTTCTGCTGAGATCCTGCCACTCACTATGGGAAAAACAATCAGTAGCCAGTCAAACAGTCCCCAAGAGTCCTAAAACCTAACGTTAGAAGGATTATTTTCGGGGATCGCCAGGCTCTAGTGCGCTGTCGGGATCGAAAGGTGGGTCCCCTAGAAAGCTCATTGAAAAGAAGACAGGATTAAAAAAGCATGTAGGAGGTGGAATAAGGACAGTGGAGGTAGATGGCCAGTGGAAGGAACTGGAGATATGAATGAGATACAGAACATTAGAAAAATACTGTGCAGAAATACACAGGGTTGTTGTAATGGAGGTCCTTATCGGATGGATATTTATGACAGATGGGAATTGGTTATTAAAGACCGTGACGTTGGAAGCGGCACAAAACGGAATGAGCTTTAGTTGCTGAACTTAAGAATAGAAGGGAAAAGAAGAGCTGCTTATAGCTTTACAGAAAGTGTAGGCTGATACGGGACCCCAGTCTGAAGGAAGGAGGAGAAGGAGTGATAAAAAAAAAAAAAAACTTTTATATCCAGTGCTCTCTTCCCAACACTTTACCCACAACCCCTTCCACGCCACATTCAATCATTGCCCCAACGGCTCCTGTGGTTACCGATGCCCCAGTTACTGATGATTTCTTTGATGAACAATATCAGTGCGACCCCTCCTCACTTACAGATCCTGATGATGAGACTGACGGCCACTTGTTAGGGGCTATGGGAGGCTCTTCTAACTTACACAAAAAGCCCTCCATTTCACAACGTACTAGAAGCAAAACCCTCCGAGATAAGTCCCTGAAAACCTTACCCCGTTTAAGTCCCCTAAACCTTTAGCACCCACATTTTCATGCCCTTTAATTGAGGTTCCTAACCCCCGACACGATCCCACACTGCCCCCAGGAAATGCTAACCCCACTACTGTAATGATACATCGTAACTGGATATTCAAGAGCTGAAAGACGTAGTGTCGAATTGCCTGATCGTAAGGTAATCGGTGGGTTGAAGTTTGTGGAACAGGTGCAGCAGCTAGATAATATGTACAAACCCAGTGCAGCCGAGTGGACCCAAGTGCTACGCAGAAAGATGGGCACTACTTTGGGCTACTGTCAATCATGGGCAGCATAATGGAGTACAGTGGCATTGGAATGAGGCATTGCCTCGTGGACAAAATAATGAGGGTCCTTTCCTTGCCAATGGGAACCGTGAAAACTGCAATAGCTGCAAAATATAAAAAGGGCACCGACTGATACCTTATTTCAGCTGCCAAACAAAAGAAAGATGAGACGGTAGATGAATGGGCACACCGCATTCAGGACTTGTTGACAAACCATTCTGGCTTAGACAGCCCAGATGACCGTAACAAGGCAGCGGTTCCTCCTTTTGTGTCAGGACTCAGAAGTGATATTCAAAATAAAGTACGACGTCCTGTATTTGGATGGGAAAGTGCCACTTTTGATGAAGTTAAAAGACACGCGGAGCATGCTGAACGACAGACTAAACAAAAGAGTCAGACACTCAGACCAAGTTAATCGCGCACAAATGAATTATTATGCAGGTGGAGCTGCCTCAGGCAGGGGCGAGGACGTGAAGGACGTGGATTTTCCGAGAACAGGGCGAGGCCGGGGAGAGGTGTGGATTTTACTTCCTAATTTGAATTCTTCGTCTGCTCAGCCGCCTCTCCCCTCAGATCAAGCACCTACACATCTTGCCTGTTACGATGGGACACTTCTGCAGCAATTGCCCACATCAGCTTCCTCCCCGCCTTCCTTACCTGAACCTGAGGATATTCCTTTCACAGGGACCCCCAGCCACTCTCTTCAGTTGCCTTTGCTCACTTGCCATGCGGACACAGATCCTTTATTGACTTTGCTGGTGAATGGCACTGAAACTGCTTTTCTAGTCTGCCTCGAACGATACACTGACTGTACTTACTGCTTCTGGACAACCACATGTTTTGCTGGTGTCTAAACCTCTTCGGTTCAGCTTCATTTCAGTGGTTCCACTTTGATGCACCGGTTTTTGTTAATCAGCTCTGCCCTGTTAATCTGTTAGGAAGGGATGATGACTAAGCTCTCCCTCTCTATTTCTCTAACCAAACGAGGGTTTTACTATTCTATTCCTAAATTCCTGTGCCAAACCTCCCCCACACTAAGCCCTCTTTTGCAGCCTGGACCCTGAACATCTCCTCACACACCATTCTCCTTAAAGCCCTACACTCTTTTATATTCTTTTCCCCACTTGCAAGTCCCCAACACCCTCCACTGCACTGCCCAGTACTTCCCTGCTGAAGTGGACACACCTTGGTTAGAATCTTTTCTCTTTCAGGTATAGCCCAGAGACCCTTCATATCCCTTGCATTTTTTCTCATGCAAACACAGCTGCTGCTGTCAGTGCACTTCACGTATTCCCAAAGCGTTTTCTATTTAGGAGGTTCGGTTCCCCATGTTTTCTTTAGCCAATTATAGCACCGTTCACTGAGTTGAAATTGGGGATTGGGTGGAACAATGTTTCAATAGGACGGACTGGCTGCACGTTGCTTCGGTATTTTGATACCTCAGATCATTTGATAACTAAAGTTTGTGCTTCAAAATGATTTTTTAGTACATCGTGCATTGTGCCGTCCTTCCCTTTCTGCTTTTTCATTGCAAACCATCTCTCCCTCTTGGCTTTCCTCACTTCCCGATGCACTTTGGTCCCAGGGGAAAAATGATTATGGAAGGATAGCACACTGTGAGCCACTGGTGATTTACCCAAAATCCTCCTTCCGCCCGCATCGCGCCCAGTATCCTCTGTCTCCAGCAGCAGAGGCTGGCATCTCCGCCGTACATTCCGATCTCGTGAAACGTGGAGCAATCATTCAAATTAAACACTCTCCAGTCAACTCCCCGATTTTACCTGTTTAAAAGGCTGACGGTTCATGGCGTTTTGTTCAAGATCTTCGACACGTTAATTCTGCAGTTTTCCTAGGGCACCTATTGTTACTAATCCTTCCACTATTCTTTCTACTATACCCTCGTCGCCTGTTATTTCTCTGTTATTGACTTGCTAACGCTTATTTTGTATTCCTTTGCACCCCGACTCTCAATTCTGGTTTGCCTTTACTTTCCAAAACCGCCGTTGGACATGGACCGTTATGCCTCAGGGATATATTGTAGCCCTTGTGTATTGGATAAGCTCTTGCTCAAAATTTAAAAGGCTTTTGGCCGGAAAAAGACAGTGTATTGATACAGTATGTGGAATGTTGTGTAGTACTACGGAAGCAGATTGTGCACGGGATACTCAGCAATTGTTATTATTTAGCAGAAAATGGCCACAAAGTTTCTAAAACAAAACTGCAGTTAATTCAAACAACTGTGAAATATTCAGGTCATGACATTTTTTGTGAAACAAGAGCTCTCTCTCTAGTGATCGTATAAACACCATTCAACATTTTTCCTAGATAACAGGTTGTGTCTGTATTAGGCATTATAGGATACTGCCGGCAATGGATTTTAAACTTCAATGAAAGAGCACAGCTTTTGCAAACTTTAGCGTCACCCTGATCTCCCCCTTTCTGGCCAGGTGGCATGCAATGATCAAGCTGGGAAGGCTCTATGTGACTTAAAAAAAAAGTGCCCTACTGTTTGCGCATGCGTTGGGACTGTTGACTATCTCGTCCATTCACTCTGTTTGTGGACGAAAAGGGGGGATATATGAATGCATTTTTTACACAACTCCATGGAGAAAAAACAAAGGCTTAGCCTATTTTTTGAAAAAATTGGATCCAGTGGCTGTGGGACTTCCAACCTGTCTCAGAGCTGTAGCAGCCACAACAGAGGCCGTGCTAGCCAGTACAGATATAGTGCTCATGAGCCCCCTAGTGGTAAAAGTGCCTCACGCCGTACACTCCATTTTAGTACAGGTTAAAACATCACATCTCATTACTGCTAGGGCAATACACTATCAAAATGTACTCTGTACATTGTCAAAAGTTACCATAGAAAGGTGACCACCTGCTGGAAGCAAACCAATTTCTTCAAGTTTAAGCGCAGAGGCAGCTGAGTTGATAGCTCTCACCCGAGCTTGTCAGTTGTCAGAGGGAAAAACTGTAACTATCTATACTGATTCTAGATATACTTTTGGAGTCTGCCATGATCATGGGGCATTATGGAAACTCAGGGGATTCAAGACCAGTACTGGCAAGCCCATTCAGCATCAAAAACTAAAAGAATCCCTCTTAGAGGCCATAACGAAACCATCAAAGCTAGCGATCGTTAAATGTCAAGCTCACACAGGAAAACAGGATCCTGTCAGCAAAGGAAACAAATTAGCTGATCATTTTGCTAAACGGGCTGCGTATAATAACACACCAATCTCTTTATTCCAACAGAGAAATGACCAGGACACTGATAATCAAATTATTTCTTTACAGAATGCAGCCACGGACACAGAAAAAGAAAATGGTCCAAAGAAGGGTCCTCTCTGATGGAGTCTGGACCCATAAGCAAACTAACAAACCTTTCCTCCCAAAGCTTTTTCCCAGGTATGGAAAAATCGCCCATGGCCTAGACCATGCTGGAAAAGACGCCATGGTTCAAGATGTTGAAAAATATTGGGAAGCTGTAGGTTTCTCTACATATGCAGAGCAGTTCTGCAGGTGCTGTGCATTATGTCAAAAGTTTAATGTAGGAAAGGGCACCCAGGTAAGTCCCGCCTTACACCTAACCTAATGGGTCCATTAGAACACCTTCAAATGGACTTCATTGAATTAACACCATCAAAGGGGTACCATACTGTTAAGTAATTGTTGATGTGTTCTCCGATGGGTGGAAGCTTTCCCTTCCAAACATGCAGATGCCAAACCTGTGGCAAAAGCTTTGATAAAGGAAATCATTCCAAGGTGGGGAATACCACAGAAATTACAAACTGATAATGGCACCCACTAAATTCCATTATAAATGAATTAACCACCTGGCTCCAGATAAATGTGCATCATTATTGCAAATACCACCCCCAGAGTGGAGGTATTGTGGAACGATGCAATGGTACCTTGCAATCTAAATTGGCTAAAATCTGTGAGCAAACAAATTTAACTTGGCCTGATGCTCTGCCTCTGGCCTTGATGGGATTAAGGGAAGAACACATTGGCAGTTAGGGCTGTCGCCATTCGAAATTCTGACCGGACGGCCCATGCCAGTCGGCATGGTCATAGGTAATGTTACACTGCATACTGTGGACAATGATCTTCTTTCCAGTCTTACAGGTCTCCGAGCTTCTCTGAAGGAAGTCCACGAGCAGGTGAATCAGGCCTGGAGAACTAGTCCTCCATCAAAGGACTCCCGATTCCATTAGGAACCTGGATTCTGGCTAGAGATACTCGAAGGAAACATTGGCATCACCCTCGGTGGAGAGGACCGTTCCAAGTTCTGCTGTGGACACCACACGCTGTTAAAGTTGAGGGACTGCCTGCTTGGATTCACATCTCACATTGCAAAAGATGGCACCCTTGATTGTGGTCCTACTATGTCTTTCCATCCCCTTGTCGACTGCTCTGGTCACCTTGACTTTTCCTTTCGGAATCACCACATCAGTTCAGGTGGATTTCTGTTCTATTATTGACTGTGGGACTGATCGACAAATCCAGTGGAACTGGTCTGACAAATGTGTGTGTAACTGTTACAAACTCTGGATTCGGAAGTAACTGTGACATGTGGGACTGGGTTTTGGCTAATACTGGAACTGATGACTGGGGTTTATCAACCCTATAAGGCCCAGAAGTATGGTCTGAAATATCGTTTTTCTATTATAAAAGGACATGCCCCTCATGAATGTGCCGAATACCATTGTAACCCTTTGATCATTACTCTGAAGAACCCTTCTTTACATGATTCAGGAACCTGTATTTTAGGGGCATATGTATCTGGAATAGATCCTCTAGGGAGATTTCAAATTAAGGTTGAGAACCCTGTTACTAACACCTCCCATTTCCCCACACACACACCCTCTCTCCTACCCCTGGTCCAAACCCGCCCCCTGTCAAGGTCATGAATATTTCCATCTTTTCTTCCACTTTTCAGATTGAAATTGGGTATGGGGATCAGAACCGTTGGCTGCAATGGGTATTATATTCGCTAGACAAGTGAATCAATCTGATTGCTATGCATGTGCTATAGCTAGGCCACATTTGGCCACTGTCCCTTTTCCTCTTTCTAACATATCTGATCCTACTGGCCTTCCTTGCCTACTTGCCCTTTTTATCTCTTCCTCTATTCCAATCGACTCTAATTACATTACACTTTCCCTTCTTTTTCCCCCTACTCTTCCCATGACTCCCCCGATATTCCAGCCTGATGAAGGTATTTATAGAAACCTCACTTCCTCTCGTGGCACAAATGTTGGTAATATCCCATCCTCTTTTTGTTTCCAAACTTTTCCGATTAATTCTTCCTCTTTAGCTTCCAAATTATCAATTTTTCTGATTACTCAGAATACTGATATTTGGTGGATGTGCCATAGGTCTAAATTGCTTGACATCCTTCCACCTGACTGGACTGGCACTTCTGCTTTAATACAATTTGTTATGCCTTTCCGACTTTTCCCTTTAACTGCCTTCCATGTGTCGACCATGTTTGGCCGACATCGTCAACCCCATTCTGTGGACCCTTCCCAGTTTTCCCTACATGGCCCTGGGGTGTATTTTGATTCCATTGGAGTCCCTCGTGGAGTCCCTGATAAGTTCAAGGCAAGGGACCAAGTTGTTGCCGAATTTGAGTCTATTTTTCCTCAGGTTACTATAAACAAAAATGTAGATTGGATTAATTATCTCTATTACAATCAACAAAGATTCTTAAATTTTACTAAGAAGCTGTTGAAGGTATCCATGAGCAACTTGATAAAACATCCCTCATGACCTGGCAAAATCGATTGGCTTTAGATATGCTCTTGGCTGAGAAAGGAGGCGTTTGTGCTATGTTTGGTGATGCATGCTGTACCTATATCCCTAATAATACAGCTCCTGATGGATCAATCACCCGTGCTTTAGCTGATTTGACATGAACTAGCTACTAATTCTGGCATTTCTAATCCTTGGGACAAATGGTTTATGTCCACTTTTGGGTCCTGGGGCCAATGGCTTAAATCAGTTTTCATTTCTCTTACGGTTGCTTTAATTGTTCTCCTGCTTGTAGCTTGCTGTATTGTTCCTTTGATAAGATACATTTTATCCAAGTATTTTACTGCCTCTATGGCAAAGGCTTATTTTTTACACAAAGAAAAAATGCTTCAGATCAGCACAGCCACCCCACACTCCTCCGCCCACTCCACTCCATCCTCCTCTCCTACCCTTTCCTACTCAACTCTCCCTGATCAAATATTTTTGTTTGCTAAAAAAGGGGGGAATGTGGAAGACGAATGTTCTCTTCGTTCCCTTGTACTAATTCATGTCTGAAGTCAGCTTGTAGAAGCCTGCTTTGTTTTAGCAAACAGAAAATGTTTGTGCAAAGGACTCAAGGTCTGAGCATTCCACACATGAGTCTGCCTTATCACGTTTTCCCTTAGCTTACATCTGAACGCCATAACAAAAGGGCCAAGAAATCAAGTTGCATAAGGGACGTTAAAGGGGCTCAAGGTTTGTGTATAATAAATGTGTTGACTGTTACATTTTATAATGATATTAAATTACGCATTCTAGGGGTATAAAACTGGACCCCACCCAACAGACGGGTTCAGAAGAGCCCTGACGCTGTCATGTACATTTGATTGTCTGCTTTTCTGAAACTCTTCTCACCGTGACTCTGAAAATAAAGCTGCTTTATAACCACACCTGCTGTCGGGTCTGTGTTTTCGTCCACAGTTTGAGCCACCACACACAGCTGTTAATGGGTTAGGAGGGATTATGACACCAAGGCTGTCTGAAAGGCATTTAAAAATTTTGGTCCAGAATAATGTTAATTTAGTGCAGGCCCAAAATATGTGACCCAGTGAGGCTGGAACTTGATTGCAGCGTTCGCAGGTTGGATTTTGCCCTGGAAACATTTTGGACAATTTTAAGCGAGACAGATGTGCTCGATATATAATTTTGAGTTGAATAATTGTATGCTTTGTGATATGGAGTTCGAGTGAATTCTCTGCATTGCTATCTTCCACTCCTTTTCTGATATGTTGAGGGAGAGATCCTTTTCCCATTGTCCTCTTGGATCTTTGAAAGGGAGGGACTGTAAAATGGTATGATATATTGCAGAGATGCCAAGTCCTTGAAACTGATCAATATATTTTCCAGCATAGAAGGAGGTGGGAGGTGAGGAAAATTGGGCAGGTTATGTTTAACAAAGTTTCTAATTTGAAGATAATGAAAGAAATGTGTTGCTGGAAAGTTAAATTTAGAATGTAATTGTTCGTAGGATGCAAAAACGTTGTATATATACAGATCTCTAAGTGATTTAATCCCAGATGTTTTCCAGACATTAAAAACTGCATATATTTGCGAGGGTTGAAAAAGCTGGTTCTCGTGCAGAGGTGCCACCGATAAAAGATTCTCTATCTTAAAATGCTTCTTACATTGGTTCCATATTCTGAGTGAGTGAAGCACTATTGGGTTATTAGCATATTGGCGATAATTTGCATTTATTGGGGCACAAAGCAAGGAATATAAAGAGGAACTGCAGGATTTTATTTCTATTGCAGACCAAGCCTGTATATGTTCATCTATTTGTGTCAATGTCCAGGTTTTATATGTTGTATGTTTGCTGCCCAGTAATAAAATTGAAAGTTAGGTAGAGCCATGCCACCTTCTGCCTTTGGCCTGTGTAGGGTCACTTTTTTGATACGTAGATGTTTTGAATTCCAAATAAATGAGGTTATGGTTGAATCTAATTTCTAAAGAACGATTTATTGATATATATTGGAATATTTTGAAATAAAAATAGAAGCTTAGAGAGGATATTCATCTTAACAGTGTTAATTCTTCCAACTAAAGTGAGATGAAGGGTTGACCATCTATGCAAGTCTTGCTTAATTTTTTCCATACAGACAGCAAAATTTTGTTGATAAAGAGCTTTATGTTTACTTGTGATGTTTACCCTGGAAATTTAAACTGATCTGCGATGATAAAAGGGAAGGTGTCCAATCTAATATTGTGTCCTTGAGAATTCACTGGAAAGAGCACACTTTTAGTCAAATTAATTTTGAGAACAGAAATCTTTTGAAATTCTGTTAGTGCTGTTAGGACTGCGGGCACAGTATTTTGTGGGTCTGATATACACAGTACCATATCATCTGTATATAGAGAAATTTTCTGTTCAAGTCCTTCTTTGATAATCTCCTTTATCTCATAAGTATTTCGACCGTGAACTGCCAGTGGCTCAATGGCGATTGCAAAAAGTAGTGGTGGTACTTGTCTGGTACCACGTTCTAGTTTAAAGTAAGTCAGAATTAATGATGTTATTACAAACATAAGCTTCTGGATTGGTATGCAGTGGTTTGATCCATGCACAAATGTTCGGGCCAAACCCAAATTTCTCCAATGTAGTGAATAGGTAGTTCCATTCAATCATATCAAATGCTTTTTCTGCATCCAAGGATAATAAAATCTCTGGGATGTTTGACTTTGCAGGTGAGTATATTACATTAAACAGGCGTCGAAGATTGGACGCTAAATGTCGGCCTTTAATAAATCCAGTTTGATCTTGTGATATTACTGAAGGTAACACTTTCTCCATCCTTCTAGCTAGGACTTTGGAGAGTATCTTAACATCATTATTCAGAAGAGAAATTGGTCTGTATAATACACATTGTAATACGTCCCTATTTTGTGTAATAATTCTGATAGTGCCAACGGTTTATCCAATTCCTCTCCACTAAGAGTATCTAATTGTGGTATCTCTAATGCATCCAGAAATGCATTAGATTGTGTCTTGTCTTCTTTAAACTCAGTAGAATATAAGGATTTATAGTAGTCTCAAAATGTGTGCATTATATTTTTATGGTCAATGATTATGTCTTCGTTTGTGTTGGTAATTGCTAGGATTGAACTAAGAACTTCTTGCTTATGGATTTGATGGGCAAAAAGCTTATTAGCTTTCTCTCCATGTTCATAGTAATGATGTCTTGATTTAAAAATGAGTTGTTCTGTTTCTTTAGTTGTCAAGAGGTTGAGTTCTGAATGCAGAGCCTGTCTTTTCCTATGAAGAGCCTCACCTGGACACCTGGCATGTTCTTGATCTATTCTAGTAATATCTTTGGTTAGCTCTGATACCTGCTTGGTTTCCAATTTATTTCTGTGGGAAAGACATGAGATAATCTGTCCTCTTAAGAAGGCCTTCAGGGTTTCCCAGATTATTCCTGCAGAGACCTCTGAAGATGTATTTGTCTCTAGAAAAAAAAAATGATTTGTTTTCATATAAATAAGTTCTCGTCTGCTTATAAAAGTGGGTTAAGACGCCATCTGCAAGAAGAGTATGTGGGGCATAATGATTTTATCTTCAAGATCAGAGGGGCATGGTCGGAGATAACAATAGCGTCGTACTTGCAGGATTTAATCGTAGGCAAGAAATGGTTATCTACAAAAAATAATCAATTCTTGAGTAGCAATGATGCACTGGTGAGTAGAAGGAATATGTTCTTGAATTTGGGTTTAGAAATCTCCAGGGGTCTGATAGGTTGTGGTCAGTTAAAAACTGTGTAATTAATTGTCTTTGCAGTGTTAGATGTTATTGCCCCTGTGACAGGAGATCTATCTAGGTCTGGATTTAAAACACAGTTAAAATCCCCAGCCATTATAATTTTATGAATGTTCACATTGGGAATGGATGCAAATACATTTTGGTTGTATTCCCTATCATCCAAATTGGGTGCATAAACTTTTATCAAAATCAATTTACAATTAAATAAATTACCTATAACAATCATGTATCATCCTTCAGGATCAGATACTACGTCTGATACCACAAATGAGACTGTTCTATGTATGAGAATTTCCACACCTCTAGTTTTTTTTGTAAAGCTGGAATGGAACATTTGGCTAGTCCAGCCGTTTTGCAGCCAAAAATTGATCCTTGCTTAATAAGTGGGTCTCCTGTAAAAATACTATTTTAGCGTTTAGACTTGTTAGGTGAGAGAATACTTTCTTTCTTTTTAATTTGTGATTCAGGCCTAATATTCCAGCTCACAAAGTTAACTGCCCTGTCTTGAAGACATTGTTTCTGAATTTTTGATGTAATTTTGTAGTCTTAACCAAAAGTGAGACAGCTTGAACCTTAATATCCAGTTTTCCCAGGGGTTATTGCCATGCAGTGTGTTGTTACATTGGTAATTATAATTATAAGGATTAAAAGGATAGATTAGAGATAGCTTGCTCTCTTTTTACCCCCCCAGTCCCCCGACCCCCCCCCACTTCACAAAGTCCCAGTCCTCTGACATACCTAGAGACAGAACACGTCCAAAACAAAACAAGCCCCCAGCAGCGGTGTATGTGAATTAAAATTGAGATATCTATTGCCAATACAGTGTAAATACTATAAGCATAACAAAAAAACAAAAAAAAGGAAAAGAAAATCTTCAACATACTTGAAATGTTAAGATAGTAAACCCAGGGAATGGTGTTAAATATTGGCCCTGGATAAACACAGTAAACCCTAATGCATTAATAACAACAACAATAAACCAAGGGTATGATGTTTAACATTCTCCTTTAGAATAGTAAAAAAAAAAGAAAAGGGTTGCTAATTTAATTTCTTCCATACATACAGTACATACATAAACGTGTATAATTGAAATTAAAACAAAAACAGATAGTGAACGAGAAGGGAAAAGGATGTATAATTACGGTACCAGTGTCATTGTAAGCGAATCAGATAGCCGGTGATATGTTCTTTATGATGCCATGACAGGGTGCGACTCACGGTCATATTTCAGGAAAGTGTCGGGATCAGCTTTCTTAACTCTTTATCTGCTTCCTCTCTACTGGTAAATATGTAATATTTGCCTTGAATCTCCACTTTCAGTTTGGCAGGATACAGGAGGCTCTATCTGATAATGGCTTTTCGTAAGCGCTGTTTAATATTATAAAAAGAGACACGCTTAGCAGCTGTAGAGGGTGAGAAATCAGGTAAAATACGAATGAGGTTATTTTCAAATATAATCTCTTGTTTCTGAACTATGAACTTATAGTGATCGATATGCATTAGATGATGCTTTTTTTTCTAAACATCCTAAAGCTATCTATCCTTCTCAAATATGTGTTTTGGTGTTTATTAATTTAACTGGAATTCTAATCAAAGCCACTTGCTTAGATTCAATTTTTTTAATAATATTTAAAAGCTGCGTTGAGCTATCACGTGAGTTCAACACCCACATGACAAGGAGTGAGGGTCAAATGCAATGCCAGTTGAGTGACACGCAAGAGTGGGGTCGGCCCAGGCACAGTAGATATTGGAAATGAAGGCGTGGGATGTGATTTTCACTATATCAAGTCATACCTACCCTGCATGTCTTTGGACTGTGGGAGGAACCCAGAGTACCCGGAGGAAACCCATGCAGACACAGGGAGAACATGGTCTCCTTACTGCGAGTCAGCAGTACTACCACTGTGCCACCGTACCACCCTATATGTGTGTGTTTGTATATATATATATATATATATATATATATACACACACACACAAACGCATACATATACACACACACACATATATATATATACACATACATACTGTACATATATATACACACATGCACACACACACACATATATATATTTTGTTAGGTTTTCCCAAATTTAATTTTTATTAGACAGAAACCAACATTTTCTTGATCGTTCCAGAACTGAAAAGGGCAGGATAGTTTTTTTTGGGAAAAAAGCCTACCCCTTTTTGGACCCCCCAAAAATGTTTATTAATTTCCATTTACAGTAACCTTTCCGGGGTTAATGCCCAGAAAAACCCCCCAATGAAAATCCACCAAGTAGAAAATTTTTTTTTTAAAATTTTTTTTAAATTTTTAAACCCTAGAAACCCCCAACCTGTTTTTTTTAAAAAAATTCCCCAAAATTTTTTTAATAAACCCCCTTTTTTTTTTTGTTTTAATGCCCAGACAGAAAATGAATTTCCCAAGAGGATTCTTTTTTTAAAATCTTTAAATTTTAAGTTAGAGAAGAAAACATTTTAGCCCCTTCGTTTTTTAACAAAAGAGCCCCAAAGAAATAAACCCCCTTAGCAAAAGTTTTTAAACGGGTCCAAAAAGAAGAGAGAAGAAATTAAAAAAAAGAAAACATATTTCCTTTCAAAGTGGGGTAAGGAGCCGGGGGAATTTTGGGGGAAGAGAAAGAAACAATAAAAATCAATAGGGTGGGGCCTTTTGTAGCAAGCAAAAAAGGATAAAACAAAACGGGAAAAGGGCACCGGGTACCTTCGGGGAAAACAGGAGGGTTTTTCATAAAAGCCTTTTTGGAAACACAGAGAGAGAAGAAAAATGAAAAAATTGGCTGTTTGGGTTTTTTAAAATCAAGCCCCGAAAACACGCAATGAAGGATCAATTAAAAACCTTTGCTTTTTGAAAAAAGCAACAAAATAATTTTATTGGGTAAATAAAAAAACCTAGCAAGCTTT
Source organism: Polypterus senegalus (assembly GCF_016835505.1). Lineage (NCBI taxonomy): Eukaryota > Metazoa > Chordata > Cladistia > Polypteriformes > Polypteridae > Polypterus > Polypterus senegalus. The sequence goes on from NC_053168.1 coordinate 105,953,748, forward strand.
CAGGCAACCAGGCCCTTTTAAAATTAATCTTTTTAAATTTTGGCCATTTTTAAAAGACTTCTGTCCCCTCCATCAAAGAATGAAGGGGGGATGAGGCCCCCAAACAAACGGCACCCCAAATATCTATAAAAACTTAGGATTTTGTTAATAGTAATTATTGCATTTTTATTTTGCATTTTTAGCCCCCGTAGAAATAAGGGAAACCTAGGAAAGCTTCCAAAATTTTGACCCATTTCCCCAAAAATTTCACTTAAAAAGAAAATTTCAAATATGTTTTTTTTTCCCCCCCCCCCAAAAAAAAAAAAAAAAAAAATAAAAAAGAACCCCCCCCCCCAAAAAAGGGGGGAAAAAATTTTTTTTTTAAGGGCCCCCCCCCCCCTTAAAATTTTTTTTTAATTTGCCCCAATTTTTTTAACCCACCCGGAAAAAAAATAAGGGAAAATTTTTTAAAACAAAATTTTTGAGGGGAAAAAAATTTTTTTTTTTTGGAAAGGGTTTTTGAAATTTTTGAAACCAAGAAAATGAACACGCGCGTAAAAAGAAGCAGCTGCAATGAAGGATCAATGCAAGGTAGCCTTTCAGCATTTTTAGAGAAAAGCCAAGCAAAATGACACCTTTTATTGGCTAACTAAAAAGATTACAATATGCAAGCTTTCGAGGCAACTCAGGCCCCTTCTTCAGGCAAGATGTAATCTTGCGTCCGTATCTTCTAAGCAAACAGCCTCTGTGCAAACAGCACCTCTGCTCACACCCCCTCCATCAGGCGCAGAGAATGTCAGAGAGGGTGAGATAGAGGCATAGACAAGCAAACAATCGAGCACCGCAGGGAGGCATATCTTATAGATTGAGGAGTTTTAGTTAATATGTAATATGTGCTCTGATTGGGTAGCTTTTAAGCTATCCGAATAGCGCCCCGTGTATGAAATCAACTGGGCAAACAAACTGAGGAAGCATGTACCATAAATTAAAAGACCCATTGTCCGCAGAAATCCTAATCAGCTGTAAAATCCGCAATATACATTTACATATGCTTACATATAAAATCCGATAGAGCAAAACGCTGAAAGTCAAAGCGATACAGCAAGTGGATCACTGTATATATATATATATATATATATATATATATATATATATATATAAAGTACATATATATTTTATATATGTATATTTCTCTTCTTGTTCGTCCTGCTTCCACTTCAAAACCGTCCATACATGCAGCCGCGGCATTTCTCGATTTCTGTTCGTCCTCTTCCAAACCCTTTCCCCACGCTGCCTGCAGCCTCCCATACACCTTGCCATTTTCGTTATACTGCGATGGTTGGTTCTTAAGCCTTTGTTATAAAATGAATGACAGTATCTTCTATTTCGACGGGTTTTTGTACAACGTCATCTTATGGTTTACCCACCTTTATTCCCTTAGAGACATTGCTGGCACAAAGATTTACAATATGTTCCCTATAAAAGAACCACCGTTAATAAGGCTTACCTAATGCCAATTTTACACGTATAGATTAGCAATGAGGAATAAATTTAGTATTTTGCACTCCAGCGACAAACTATTCCAACAGTACGTTGCAGATGCGTATGTTAAAACGGAGGATGCGCGTCTCAACTAACTCAGATTAGATCAACAAGATCTGCGCGTGGAACAATACAAAGGACTGTCAGACGCACTGCAAGCAAACACAATAAAAACAACAACTAACAACGTACATGTAGGCAAAATGATCATATTACCATCCACATTTCCAGGAAGTCGAAGATACATGCAACAAAACTAACGGCAGAACTACCTTCTCAATGTTTACCACAACAACAAAACCCAGTTGCTCAACTTTAGGGTGATATTAATTTCTCAACTGTGACTCCCCAAGAACTTTCTACAAGAGCAATACTGAGCACTCACAAACATTTCCATTCTCTACATATTAACAACAAACTTCTTGATCTTATACAGGGTGAAAAAGTGACCTTCAAGAGTGTAGTCAGTAGTCAGTGATGATCCTCATGATCAACTAACGTACCCACAGGAGTTTTTACACACCCTCACACCAACTGGTATGCCTCCCCATATCCTTCATCTGAAGGTAGGAGCTGTAATTATGCTCCTCTGAAATATTATGCCATCAAAAGGTCTTTGCAACGGAACAAGACTCATCGTTACCCGAATACATACAAATATTATTGAGTGCAAACTGATCGCTATCCAAAATTCTGAAACAATCTTCATTCCCAGAATCTCTATCCTTTCTTCCAACACCAATCTCCGTTTTAAATTTAAACGACACAATTCCCACTCAGACTTGCCTTCTCCATGACTATCAACAAGTCCCAAGGACAAACGTTTGCAAAGATTTGCGTTAACGCAACAACTAGCTTAGCCACGGTCAGTTGTATGTGGCTTTTTCTAGGGTTAGATCTTTCGACTCATTATCTGTTGTCTCCACCAAAACACCTATTCACAACCGCGTCTTTCAAGAAGTATTTTACTTCTTCTTGATTTCTGAATTCCTTTCTCACCATTATCCTTTCCTATTCTTACACCGCTGTAAGCTAGTGGCGCGCTTTTTTTTTTTTAATAGCTCAGGGTT
>NC_053168.1:105956838-105991130 GCF_016835505.1 Polypterus senegalus
GACAAAAAGCAACAGTTCCAAAGAGTGCTGAATAAAAACCGAATTACACAATTGAGAAGGCAGCAAAAAAATATGAAGCGTGTGATACATACAAGCATATTCATAAGTGCAGCTACTGTGGAAACAAAGCACATGGTGGAAAAAGTCAATGTCCCGCTAAAGGAAGACAGTGTAAAAACCCAGTGCATGCAGTGTGTCACGTCTCAGATAAAGAGGAAGACGAGCTGTTTATTGATGCAGTAAGAAACAAATCGATGAATGAAACCTGTTATCTTTACAACGATTGACAAACAAGGAATGTAAGTTGAACACAACACATCCTACAAATACTAACCTGATTGAAAGAAATAATGATAATCAAATCCTTGATGACAGCAACATTCAATAACACTCACAAAACAATTACTGTATATTGACAATCATGTTACGTTATTTTTAAAATGTTCCCCTTTTCTTTTTCATAACCTCTTTAACACACTACTTCTCCGCTGCGAAGCGTGGGTATATATATATATATATATATATATATATATATATATATATATATATATATATATATATATATACAGGGCCGTTTGAAGGAATTTGGGGGCCCCAAGCAAAATGGACATGGAGGCCCCCCGCACACACACACGCACGCAAAGGAACCAGAGCATAGCCATACAGTTTAAATTCACTCACACTTTATATGTGAGTCGACTACCAATGCTTAAAAACATCCCAAGCTAATGTTTGATGCACAGAATTTATTGTGTGGTTTTCCTAGATTATCACAGTGGAATAGTTAGTATAGCATGCTATGCCACTTTCATCAAAACCTATTACAAAGCTATAGCAATGTCATGTCATTTATGTATGATACATAAACATATTTCTGCTAGCCTACCTGCTGCAAAATTGCACCATTTGTACGAGACAAGTAGAGCTATTTTATGTGTGTAATTTATCACTTACCACTGTCTTGTTTTTTCTTATCCTCCTGTTCCTTTCTCTTCTTTCTTTTTGGCTTCCTGAAGCATAATTCCGCTTCATGACTGCCGAGGAAGTTTTGTATTTTGCCGGCAGCAGAGATCGCGTGGTTGGCTGGCTGCTGTCAGCGAGGGGGGCCCCCTTGAGGGGATCCCGATAACAGTGTCATTGCACTTTACTGCATTCACTATCAATGGGGCTCACACAGTTTGTCGCTGCATTTTATTCTTAACCAGTCGTTGTCTTGGGGCCCCAGGCCAGCTCGGGGCCCCAAGCAATTGTTTGGTTTGCCTGCCTTGTCGCTGACGGGCCTGTATATATATATATATATATATATATATATATATATATATACAGTGGTGTGAAAAACTATTTGCCCCCTTCCTGATTTCTTATTCTTTTGCATGTGTGTCGCACAAAATGTTTCTGATCATCAAACACATTTAACCATTAGTCAAATATAACACAAGTAAACACAAAATGCAGTTTTAAATGATGGTTTTATTATTTAGGAGAAAAAAATCCAAACCTACATGGCCCTGTGTGAAAAGTAATTGCCCCCTTGTTAAAAAATAACCTAACTGTGGTGTATCACACCTGAGTTCAATTTCCGTAGCCACCCCCAGGCCTGATTACTGCCACACCTGTTTCAATCAAGAAATCACTTAAATAGGAGCTGCCTGACACAGAGAAGTAGACCAAAAGCACCTCAAAAGCTAGACATCATGACAAGATCCAAAGAAATTCAGGAACAAATGAGAACAGAAGTAATTGAGATCTATTAGTCTGGTAAAGGTTATAAAGTCATTTCTAAAGCTTTGGGACTCCAGCGAACCACAGTGAGAGCCATTATCCACAAATGGCAAAAACATGGAACAGTGGTGAACCTTCCCAGGAGTGGCCGGCCGACCAAAATTACCCGAAGAGCGCAGAGACAACTCATCTGAGAGGTCAGAAAAGACCCCAGGACAACGTCTAAAGAACTGCAGGCCTCACTTGCCTCAATTAAGGTCAGTGTTCACGACTCCACCATAAGAAAGAGACTGGGCAAAAACGGCCTGCATGGCAGAATCCCAAGACGCAAACCACTGTTAAGCAAAAAGAACATTAGGGCTCATCTCAATTTTGCTAAAAAACATCTCAATGATTGCCAAGACTTTTGGGAAAATACCTTGTGGACTGATGAGACAAAAGTTGAACTTTTGGAAGGCAAATGTCCGTTACATCTGGCGTAAAAGGAACACAGCATTTCAGAAAAAGAACATCATACCAACAGTAAAATATGGTGGTGGTAGTGTGATGGTCTGGGGTTGTTTTGCTGCTTCAGGACCTGGAAGGCTTGCTGTGATAGATGGAACCATGAATTCTACTGTCTACCAAAAAATCCTGAAGGAGAATGTCCAGCCATCTGTTCGTCAACTCAAGGTGAAGCGATCTTGGGTGCTGCAACAGGACAATGACCCAAAACACACCAGCAAATCCACCTCTGAATGGCTGAAGAAAACCAAAATGAAGACTTTGGAGTGGCCTAGTCAAAGTCCTGACCTGAATCCAATTGAGATGCTATGGCGTGACCATAAAAAGGCGGTTCATGCTAGAAAACCCTCAAATAAAGCTGAATTACAACAGTTCTACAAAGATGAGTGGGCCAAAATTCCTCCAGAGCGCTGTAAAAGACTCATTGTAAGTTATCGCAAATGCTTGATTGCAGTTATTGCTGCTAAGGGTGGCCCAACCAGTTATTAGGTTCAGGGGGCAATTACTTTTTCACACAGGGCCATGTAGGTTTGGATTTTTTCTCCTAAATAATAAAACCATCATTTAAAAACTGCATTTTGTGTTTACTTGTGTTATATTTGACTAATGGTTAAATGTGTTTGATGATCAGAAACATTTTGTGTGACAAACATGCAAAAGAATAAGAAATCAGGAAGGGGGCAAATAGTTTTTCACACCACTGTATATATATATATATATATATATATATATATATATATATATCTACGATCTACATCTCAAATAGACAAGCCACACGCCATGGCGCAATGGTAGCGTCGACATCCGAGGTTCGATTCCCGAGAGGGGATGCACTGAGTATGTACGCGCACTTCCCGATTCATTTTACCCTCGCATCCCCGTTGATTGAGACGTATGAAAAAATATGCGGTTAACGCAGAATCATGTTACATTATTTTTAAAATGTTTCCTTTTCTTAGCACTAACACAGATGAGAAGCTTCGATGCATGTACTCCATAACGCGTTAAAAAAAATAACGCATTTAATCACACTTTCAATTCCAAGCAAAGGAGAACTTTTGTGAATGCATGATTTCCTGGTACATCGACAGTACTGCCGCTCCCTATACGCAGAGTACGCAGTCTGCGTAGGGCACCAACTCCCAGGGGGGCACCATCCCAGCTGCTCAAAAATCGTTTTTATATATTATAATAATAAATTAATATTAATAATATACATATACAAATAAACAAAAATATAAACGTATATATTGCATTTTACAGTGAACGCAGAGTAGGCTAAGCACACATGATGACACGCGCGCCCTCATCTCTGTTACGGCTGTCTATTTGGCCAAAAATGATAATAATTGAAAAATATGCCTGCTCCTGGAAAGAGACATCAACAGTCCCGCCGAAACAAAAAAAAAAAGCCCAAGATGAAGCCCGTGCATGTACCAAAATCTCTGGATTGCTCTGCGCATATCAGTGACGCTCCCTGTAACTGTTGCCACTGCTGAGCGAAGTTTTTTAAAATGAAGCTCATCAAAACGTACTTGCGCTCATCTATGGCACAAGAACGCATGAGTGGTCTGGCAATTGTCAGCATCAACTCTGAATTAGCAAAGGCTTTATCATATGAAGAGCTCATTTACGACTTTGCCTCAAGAAAAAGCAGAAGTGTGCCTTTGTAAATTTTGAACTTTGGAAAGCTCCAGCAGATGACAGTGTTGATTTTATTTCAGTTTATTATTGTTTATTTTATTTATTATAAATGTTTTATTTAAAGTGTAATTTTAGTTTGTATTTTTTGCTGTAGAGCTACAATTGTAATTTATAAATGATACAATTTATTTATGTATTTACTTTTATTTGAATAAAGTTCTATTTTGGCCCCTATAGTAGGTGTTTTTTATATTATTTTATTTCTACTTCCGGGGCACAAAAGTAAATTTCTACTTAGGGCACCCATTTGGCCAGCAGCGGCCCGATACATCGATTACATTGATGCACACATCAGAGCTACAAAAATGTTAGAGTCGGAATAAAGCACGTTCCTACGACTGATCGGAGGAAAATTTCATTTCAAAAGACTACCCGACGGAAGCCTTGATAAAAGCATGGTTTTGTGCACACTGAAAAGCAAGCAAAATTAGATGCATTACAGAAAGTGGACTTTGTGGCTCTTACTGGGGATCATTGGACTTCCGTGAACGTTAGTAATTCTAATTACAAAATGTTCAATGATCACACTGCTTTAGCATAATGTACAAAATAATTTTGGCTAAGGTTACTCAGAGTTTAAAGATGAAGCTGGTCAAATTACCTTTTATGTTTCTGACTTAGTTTTTTAAGAAGAAAAACTGCACTTTGTGTTGAAATTTCAGTTATTATTATTTAAAGACAATACCATTCTGAAAATGTACTTAAAGTACTTAAAATACCACTTTATTTTTAAGTCTGCCCAATTATAGTTCAGGCCTCACTGGGTCACATGTTTTGGGCCTGCACTAAATTAACATTATTCTGGACCAAAATTTTTAAATGCTTTTAGACAGCCTTGGTGTCACAATCCCTCCTAACCCATTAACAGCTGTGTGTGGTGGGCTCATTGAGGGGGCTTAAAGTGGAGAAAGACAAACAAAATGTCATTGCCTTCACTACACTACTGGCACACAGACTTATCTTGGTCAACTGGAAGAATCTTAACTCTCCTCTTTTAAGTCAGTGGTTAACTGATGTTATATATTATTTGAAATTGGAAAAAATAAAATTCTCACTTAGAGGATCTGTGCAGAATTTTTTTTAAAACCTGGCAGGATCTAATCAATAACATTTTAGAATAAGCTTTTAAAGCACTGAGGAAGCAGATTCTCTCCCTATTCTCTTTTTCTTTTCTTTTTCTTCTCCATTCATCTATATTCACTTATTAATTTATCTATATTCTTATTTTTACTAGGTTTAAGTTTTATTCTGCTGCCCCTGCTCTTTCTCAGGGGTGGTGGTTGATTTGTTTTCAGTCCTATTCTTGTAAAATTGATCTATTTGTATGGAATGTTGTGTGACTTCAATAAAATCAAAAAAAAAAAAAAATAAATATAAACACTTTTCAATTACATCTTTTCATTGTCTCTTCTTGTGCTCAAAAGTGCTGTTTCTATTTGAAACTTTGTTCCACTCATTAAACACTTAGGAATGCAAGGTGTCATCTATGATGTAAAAATTATCTTTTTTTATTTTAATCATGTGAAACTAATAGCCTGAATTAAATCAACTGTAATTTTAATCAGTTATTTTTCATTAAACAAGAATGTATGTGGACCTCTAAATTAGAAGTCATTAGACGTTTTAAAATTTTAAATAGCCTAGTCAATAAACTGTTTTGCATTGCCACTAGCATTCTAACCTAAACTAAAAAATGTTTTTTTTTCCTGTACCCAGAGAGAAGTTTCAAGATTGAGGTAAAAGCTAAAATTTAGACACGTAATCTTTCAGTCACATATAGCAAATTATTAATATTAGTCTTTTTATCTTCCCTAATTTCCCCCAAATCACAATTAAAGATTTATCTGTCTATCTATCCATCCATCCATCTACCCATCCATCAATCAAGTGTTGCAGCTTATAAAGAAGACATTTTCATATAGACTGCAAGGGATGAAAAAGTATAATATCTCTCTATTATAAAAAATCCATCCTGGAAAGCAAAAACAAGGCTACGGTACGTGATCTTGTGAAGACATTTAAGACCCGCAAGACCAAAAAGACTTGGCACGGCGCGTCTCGCGGGGACCATAAACATGAGACACTGTGACAAGAGATTGACCCTGGACCGTCTCGCAATGACGTAGAACATGAGATTCTTGCAAGACACGCCCTACTTACAATCTTAGTTAATCTTAGTTCCTAATTTTACTATGTCGCATGTGAATATCTGCTGTACATAAAAAATGGATATCTAACCATCAGTATGTAGTAGTAGCAGCAGCAGTAGTTGTAGTTCTGTCACTTGTACAGAAAACACTGAAAACCTTAGTTACATGTCTGACTAACATACACTAAAAGCTGTAACATCTGTAAAGTCTAAACAGTGTGATCCAAATGTAAGAGAGTTCATTAATTTGCTGCATTCTTATGATCTCAGTCATCATGTTACCCAGCCCACACACTCAAGAGGACATATCTTGAACGCAGTTCTTTCAAAAGGATTTCAAACTGAAGTGAGACAGATTCTAGACAATTGATATATCTGACCACTTCTGCATTTTACTTAACATAAAGGTATCTGTGGCCAGAACGAAAAAGCAGCACATTGTTATTCTGATGATGCATCTGAGTGTAGGTTTGCCAATATTTTGTGTAGTCAGTCTAAATTTAATGTTTATCCTAATACAGCCAGCAAGGTAAACTTTAAGATGGAAAATCTGAACACTAAGATGAGGGCTGACACTAACATACTGTAGTAGCCCTTAAAAACTGTTACGAAATGGTCAATTATTAAAATACCATGGAAAACTCAATGAACTTATGTACTTAAAAGAGACAGTAGGAACGCTGGCCAAAATCAAACAGAAACTAAATTGACAGTCCATTATGAAGTGCTACAGACTCACATAAGTAAATGTAACACAAAAGTTCAACTTGAAAGAAGGTCCTAATTTTCTAAAATTATAAATGAAAATCCAGAAAACCCTGGAGTATTATTTGCATCTACTGATCATCTATTAAATTCACCTCCATTAATGAACTGGATACATAAAGCTTCAGAGCATAAAATCGAAGCATTTCCCACATTTTTAATGATACAATAAACAATTTTACATGAAATACAATATATCTCTAAAATGCCTACCATGGTGAACTTCAGCATGCGCAGAACAGTGAGTTTAACCATTTTACTAAAATACCATTCAGCTTCGTACAATAATCACTCAACTTTCACCAGTCCCAATAGGCTATTTCAAAGAATTACAATAACTGATTTACTGTTCTTTAGTAAGACCTCAACAGAAGCTTCTTTTGACCTTAATAACATTTACAAAGCATCAGTATAAAATAAAATGTGAAACGATCGCCTGTGAACATTATTGGAAAAAAATAATTTTGCCCTGCACAAAGTAGATGTCTTAAATGATATACCAAATTTATAGTTTAATATAAAATCTGTGGAGGTGTTATTAAGTGAGTTTTAAAGAAGTCAGCCCAAGTGTATGTAAACTTCTGACTTGTACTCAATTATATCAAACCAGTGTTTACATGCCTTAAAAACACTGCAGAGTGTAATACAGTACCTTTAGGAATGTAGCTGGTCTACCAGTAAGGAATTGTTCCCAGTAGAGATTTCCTAGTAGGAAAGTATTTTTTCTCCAGTAGTGTTAGAATGTGTTTCAGCATTAATACTTTTACAGGCCTCTGAGTTATTTTCAGTTGTACCAAACCTGTATTTACAAGCCTTACATGTACTATATAATGCAATACACTGTAGCACAGTTAGCCATGTAGCTTGTCTTTCTGTGAGGAATTGTGCTAGTTATGTATGACTAGGAAAGAATTATTTCTAGTATTTGAAACGGGTTTTGCAAAAATACATTCAGCAATCATTGAAATTTACACAATTGTGCCAAACCTGTTAAGGATTATTATTGTTATTGTTATTATTGACCTTATTTAAAAACCTTTGTTAATCTGATGGCTGCACGGTGGCGCAGTGGTAGCGCTGCTGCCTCGCAGTTAGGAGACCTGGGTTCACTTCCTGGGTCCTCCCTGCGTGGAGTTTGCATGTTCTCCCCGTGTCTGCGTGGGTTTCCTCCGGGCGCTCCGGTTTCCTCCCACAATCCAAAGACATGCAGGTTAGGTGGATTGGCGATTCTAAATTGGCCCTAGTGTGTGTTTGTGTGTGTCCTGTGGTGGGTTGGCACCCTGCCTTGGATTGGTTCCTGCCTTGTGCCCTGGGATTGGCTCCAGCAGACCCCCGTGACCCTGTATTCGGATTCAGCGGGTTAGAAAATGGATGGATGGATGGATGTTAATCTGATACAGTGAATTCAGAATGTAGTCAGACCCCTTCACTTTTTCACATTTTATCTTTGCTTTGTGCTTAGGGTCATCGTCCTTTTGGAAGCTGAACCTTCAGCCCAGTCTGAAAGTTTTCATTAATGCCATCTCTGTACTTTGGTCTGTTCAGCTCTCCCTCAGCCCATCCGAGTCCCAGCTGCTGAAAATCGACCTCACACCATGATGCTGCCACCACCATGTTTCTCCGTTGGAATGATATTGCACATATAATGAGCGGTTCCTGGTTTCCTTCAGACACAACACTAATCTTGGTTTAATCAGATCAGAGAATCTTGCTTCTCTCGATCTGAGAGCCTTTAAGGCTCCCTTTTGCAAACTCCAAACAAACTTCCTGCATGTTTTACTTAGGACAGACTTCTTCCTGGTCACTCTGAAATAAAGCCCACATTCAAGGAATGTTTGAGTAACAGTTGTACTTCTAGAAGTTTCTCCCATCTCCACACAGGTTCTCTGGAGTTCTTCCAGAATGACCACCAATGGTCACCTCTTTTGCCATGGACTTTTTTTGCTCACTTTTGCTGGGTTGCCAGCTCTAGAAAGAGTTGTGGTTGTTCCAAACATCTTCCTTTTAAGAATAATGAAACCAACTGTGTTACTGGGAACCTTAAAAAAATACTGCAAAGATTTTTGTGGCCTTCCCCAGATTTGTTCTTTGACCAAATCCTGTCTATAAGCCCAGCAAGCAATTCCTTTGACCTCATGACTTGGTTTTTGCTAAGCAACACATTATCAGCTGTGGGACCTTATATAGACAGGTGTGTGCTGTTCCCTAATCCAGAGCTGGAAAAAAAGGTGAGAAATATCTCAATGATGATCACTAAAATGAGAAGCACCTCAGACAAATTTCAAGTGCCACTTGTGTCAACGTGATATTTCAAAGCTTTATTTCTAATAAGTTTGTGAAAATGTCTCAAATCCTTTTGTCATTCTGACCATTGCTTGATGTGGGGAAAGAATTAATGTAAATTATTTTTGCACAATGGTGCTACATAGAAAACTATGATAAATTTGAAAGCATTACTTTTTAAATCCACTGAATGTGTTACACTATTTTGCATATATACCATATGTATAAATAAATATGGTGGCACGGTGGCGCAGTGGTAGTGCTGCTGCCTCGCAGTTAGGAGACCCGGGTTCGCTTCCTGGGTCCTCCCTGCGTGGAGTTTGCATGTTCTCCCCGTGTCTGCGTAGGTTTCCTCTGGGTACTCTGATTTCCTCCCAAAGACATGCAGGTTAATTGCATTGGCGATTCTAAATTGTCCCGTGTGTGTGCCCTGCTGTGGGCTGGTGCCCTGACTGGGGTTTGTTTCCTGCCTTGTGCCCTGTGTTGGCTGGGATTGGCTCCAACAGACCACCCCTGTGTTAGGATATAGCGGGTTGGATAATGGATGGATAAATAAATATGCAAACAATTAAAAAGCTCACAAAGAAAGCAAAACACTACATGCCACTGTGTAAAGTGGTTGTAAAAGCACACAGTTGGAAGGTTAGCTTTAAAATTATTATTCTGTTAATTTTATATTTACCACCTTACACATACTAATTTGTGCCAGACACATCTGTTTTATTATAATAGTATTTCTTTGCTATTCTTATGGTACCTAATAAACACACACACATATATAACAAATGAATAAAACTAACAGGTAAAGCCACACTACACTACACTATAGGTATATGTAAACCGTGTCATGGATGGGCTGCAGGACAGACGTCATAGCAGCTTGTTTTGTGAAGCCTATGATTTCTCATGTGCACCCTGTTGATACACTTAAGTCGTCACTAACCTCTGAGTGCGCCATATCTACTACTGGAGCCTATTGATACACTCAAATACTCATTAATTAATCTTTGACTCGCCCTTGTCTGATACAAAAGGCACTAATTCAGAACTGTTAGTTACAGAAATTATCAACTCATTGTAGGCAACAAACAAAGACCAGTGAACCCTGAGTTATTTGGGGCTACTTAAGAATAATTTAGTAATAATAAAATAATTTGGTTATGTCAAAATATCCTTTTTTAATGCTTTATTTATAAACAGTACAAATACAATTAACAAATAATAGTAATAAAATAGTATTGTTTAAAACACAAATGACAAGTAATACAAATTCCTGCAAAACCAGGGTATTTAACTCATTTACATAAAGAATTTCACATAATTGCGCGTGTCAATACTTCTTTCAGCTATTTTTAATATTTTGAAAGGTTTTTACATAAAATTCCATTTCTATTTTAAATAGACTAATACTTAGTGTGGACTTCATCATTTAAATTTTTAGACGTGGTATTTCTCCATAATCAATAATACATTTATTATTGTCCACATCTGGGTATGTAGAATAAAATAAAACATCAAAATAATTGAAAGATATCTTAAGATTCAAAGAAATTTGTACAAAATATTCGAAGTACTTCTATAACATTTTGGATTGAATAAATTGAAAAAAAAAAATACATTATAGTTTCTGTTTGCATATTACAAAATATACAATTCTCATCTGGCTGAATTTGAGTCTGGATAATATTTGCTTAACAGGGTAAATGTTTTTTTATGGCACTTTCTTAATTTTATTGGTCAGATAATATATACTTGATATCATCCCATCATTTTGCCAATTAACATTTACAACCTTATACTGTTCCAATAGGTTTTTGCAGGTAGAATATAAAATTATTGAATATATATTTCTTATAAAATGATTGTAACATTTCTTATTCAAAAAATGAAACCTTCCCATAATATATTAGATGTCAAGTGACCAGTCAGCTGCCTTTCTACTCCATGACTGCCCTTCAGCAAAGTCAAATCCCCTCTGGGGATGGCATCAAACACTATCGTGTATTCTTTAGGTGCAGCTGGAACGTGAAATGTTTTCAAAAACTCTTCACAAGATAATAAAAAATCATTCTAAACTACTAATTGTCTTACCAGTATAATATTATTGTCAAACTGTGTTTGAAAAAAGATGGATTTATTTTTATATCTTATATGTCTGTTATTCCAAATAATACATAAATGTGGGGAATATTGTGTTTACAGGCCGCTGTCCAAGATATAAGTGCCTGTTTATGGAAATTCAATAACTTATCAAGTGTTCTTTTAGAATCAAAATTGCATTTTAGTAAAATGTCAGGTCCACCCAGGTTCTCAAAAGCAAATTTAGAGATGATACTCCGCATACTGTTTGTATTTTTTAGAAAGTTTTTTTTATCTATTTAATGTTAGAAACAGTGTTTGACATTTTAAAATATGAAACATTCAGTCCACTTTGGCCCTGTTGTATTAGCAAGAATTTTTTTCAGATAGTGATATTTGTTTTTCTAGATAAAATGAGTATAAAGAAGTTTATCCAGATTATTTATTACAGATTGGTATGTCTCTAACGATATTGCTGTATAAACTGACCATGATATGCCCTCCACTTAAGAAACACACGACCCTTAAGGACAGGTCTCTGCTCAACCTTTTTTTTTATGTTTTTTTCCATAATGGGAGTAAAATTTAACTTAGTTTTTTCTAACTGATCTTTACATATATCAATTCCTAAATATTTTGCTTTTTGTTTTACTGAAATGTCAGTATAAGTGAATTCAATTTTACAATTCTTTAATGGCAAAATTTCACATTTTCCAATATTAAGGGTTATTCTTGACACAGATGAGAAGATATTCATTCTCTAAATTGCTTTTACAACCTCCTGTTCATTTCTTAAAAAAATTGTGGTGTCATCCGCTGACAAATTTTAACTTCTCTCCCAAACAGATTGAAACTTTGAAAATGATATTAATATGAAGGGCCATTGTTTGCATTACCAATAAAAACAAGAGTGGGCAAAGTAGTCAGCCTTGCCTAATACCTCTTTTAATAAATATCAAATCTTGGTGATGTTCCATTACAGAGTTTAAATGAACGATTGCAACCACTATATAAAGAATGGGCCAAAACCAAAAAAGTAACACCTTAAAAATAAACCTGTTTTCAATCGTATCAAACGCTTTATAAAAATGTAAAAATAATAAAACACTGTCATCCTTAACCAAAAAACCCTCGAAATTCTCAGTTAAAGCACTCTGTACACGTAATGTCGCATATTTGACTGCATTTCTTTAATTTCATTTACCTTTCAGAGATAACCTTAGACTAAATTTGACACAAGTCCATTAATAAGTTGTGAGTGATAAACCATTACTCCAAACTTCCAAATGAATTGTATGTTTTTGATAAAAAGGGGTGATTAAGTAGACAGTGTATCTTCGTTGATGCTACGGATTACATATGCACTCTCAAATTATTTCAAATTTTCTTGAAAAGACACTCACCGGCAAAAAGGACACCACCTGTCACTTCTGCTTGCGCACGACTGCAACTCTTACGATACTGTCCGATCCGCGCTTCTTATTTTACAACACGAGTCACCATCCGATGTGCCTCTTCTCGTGCGCGCTCTGCCTATTTAACGGCGTTGGACATGTTACGCAGTGGCGTAGCTGGGAGGGGCAGTCCGCCCCGGGCGGCACATTTTTGGGGGCGACATTATTGGCCACAAGGCTCAGTACAATTTGTGTGTAAGCAGCAGGGTTCGGATAAATATCACTCATGTATGAAAAAACTCAAATTCTCTGATTTTTAACCACAAATGCTTGAAAAATAACGTTCAGACTGTCCTTCTGCATCAGACACAGCAGATGAAAAGTATGAGGCAACGACAAAAATAAACATAAACGTTACACCGATAATAATTCCTAGGAAGATAAACAACTAATTTACAATTTATAATTTCGTTTCGTTATTAATCCGAATGCGTTCTTGCTCTGCGCAGAAAACATCCTCACCTATTACTTTGGTTCTGGTTTTCGTAGCGTAATTATATTAAACTAACAATTAGAACACGGCTTATCAGTGCGTCTATACTATATTCTTGTCTAGTTGATGCTTATAACTATACTGCTCAAAAGAATTAAAGGAACACTTTTAATCAGAGTATAGCATAAAGTCAATGAAACTTATGGGATATTAATCTGGTCAGTTAAGTAGCAGAGGGGGTTGTTAATCAGTTTCAGCTGCTGTGGTGTTAATGAAATTAACAACAGATGCACTAGAGGGGCAACAATGAGATGACCCCCAAAACAGGAATGGTTTAACAGGTGGAGGCCACTGACATTTTTCCCTCCTCATCTTTTCTGACTGTTTCTTCACTAGTTTTGCATTTGATTTACAGTCAGTGTCACTACTGGTAGCACGAGGCGATACCTGGACCCTACAGAGGTTGCACAGGTAGTCCAACTTCTCCAGGATGGCACATCAATACGTATCATTGCCAGAAGGTTTGCTGTGTCTCCCTGCACAGTCTCAAGGGCATGGAGGAGATTCTAGGAGACAAGCAGTTACTCTAGGAGAGCTGGAGAGGGCCATAGAAGGTCCATAACCCATCAGCAGGACCAGTATCTGCTCCTTTGGGCAAGGAGGAACAGGATGAGCACTGCCAGAGCCATACAAAATGACCTCCAGCAGGCCACTGGTGTTAATGTCTCTGACCAAGCAACCAGAAAGACTTCATGAGGGTGACCCAAGGGCCCCATGTCCTCTAATGGGCCCTGAGCTCACTGCCCAGCAGCATGCAGCTCGATTGGCATTCGCCATAGAATACCAGAATTGGCAGATGCACTACTGGTGCCCTGTGCTTTTTACAGATGAGAGCAGGTTCACCCTGAGCACGTGATAGAAGTGAAAGGGTCTGGAGAAGCCATGGAGAACATTATGCTGCCTGTAACATCATTCAGCATGAGCAGTTTGGTGGTGGGTTAGTGATTGTCTGGGGAGGCATATCCATGGAGGGTCACACAGACCGCTACAGGCTTGACAAAGGCACCTTGGCTGCCATTAGGTATCAGGATGAAATCCTTGGACCCATTGTCAGACCCTATGCTGGTACAGTGGCTCCTGGTGCATGACAATTCCTGGCCTCATGTGGTGAGAGTATGCAGGCAGTTCCTGGAGGATGAAGGAATTGATACCATTGACTGGCCACCACACTTTCCTGACCTAAATCCAATAGAACACCTCTGGGACATTATGTTTTGGTCCATCCAATGCCCCCAGGATGCACCTCAGACTGTCCAGGAGCTCAGTGATGTCCTGGTCCAGATCTGGGAGGAGATCCCCACAACACCATCTGTCATCTCATTAGAAGCATGCACCGATGTTGTCAGGCATGTATACAAGAACACAGGGGCCATACAAAGTGCTGCGTACAATTTTGAGTTGCTGCAATTAAATTTTGGCAAAATGGACTAGCCTGCCACATAATTTTTTCACTCTGATTTTTGGGGCGTCTTTGAATTCAGGGCTCTGTAGGTTGATCATTTTCATTTCCATCAAACGATGTGGCATCCTTTCGTTCCTAACACATTACCCAGTCTATATTAGTATAGATATCCAGGAGGATTTCTTTTTCCCATTGAGATCTGATGTGTTTTCAAAGTGTTTATTTAATTTTTTTGAGCAGTTTATATATACAGTATAAATTATTGCTGTTTCTTTATATATGAATAAATCTATGCAAAATGTATCTTAATTTTTCTCTATACGTCATTTTAATTTTCTATTTAAATAGTTTAACATATTCAGATATGTTGGCGGGCGGCAAATTGAAGCCCCGAGCGGCACGAACTCGAGCTACGCCACTGATGTTACATCAGCCAGGGATGAATCACATAAAGAATGAGCTGGCATCACATCATCAGTAGCAGGTGCGCCTATAAACACAGCATCACAGCACAGTCGCACGTTCATTTTCCAACTAGTACAGCAAGAGGCAAGCAGTCCTTTTAAGGATAACGAGCCATGTAAAGACCAGAGAACCCGTCCGTCCTGGTGCTTGGTGCCAATGCTATGCATAAATGTCATTTTTTTCGTAACACCATATTTAGCATTTGCTGGTATGTTTTTAAACATTTGTCCACAACGTTTGTCGTTAAATTAAGCAAAATGGTGTAATTTAGGGGTCCGATTAGCAATCGAATTAGGAGTACTGTATAGGTCTGACACTAGACTGGTGTAAAGTGCTCTCAAATATGACATTGGGACATTGCGGTTAAGACTTTGCACTTTTAAACCCTGCGTTTGTGGGTTCAAGTCCTGACACTGCGTGACCATGAGCAAGTCACTTCACCTGTCTGGGCGTCACGTTGAGGGATCGCTGGGTGTAACAAATGTAACCAGTAGTAACTAAATGTTATGTTAGAGAAGGGCATCATTATGTGAATTTCCCCTTGGGATTAATAAATATATCTATCTATCTATCTATCTATCAGTCGTAAATGTTAAATATTTTGCCTTTTGAATAAGTAACTAGTTTGCAAAAACTGTGAAAAAGTTCATTCGCGGGTTGCACGCAAGCATGTAGCTGGGAGCGAATAAAAAGATGGCCGAATACGTACCAAACTTCAGCCTTGTGTTCATTACAAGGGTAGATTCTGTTAAATAGTAATAATTACCACCAACCAAGTCCTTTCGCAAATGTACTGTACGGAAAAAATACTACGCAGTTCAAACGCAGATCCCTCTCCAACCCACTTCTCTGCACACTCAAACAGCAGGGTGACTAGTTTTCTCTATTTAAATAAGTTAAATGACTGATTGCACAACCGGAGTCAGGGCCGCTTTTACCCGTCTGGGGGCCCTACGCGGTTCTGAAATGTGCAAGCCTCGGATGGGGCGGGGGTCCGTGGGGGCAGAGACCCCCCTTAGCTCAGGAAGGTGTTCTAATAAAACGTCCGGAAAAGGCCTTAGATGACCAGTAGGCCTACATGTACGCTTGTGTGTATGCAGAGTGGTAAAATATTTATTTTGTTCTGGATCTGGTAAAGGCCGGTGATATAGGGATATTTCATGATTTTATGGGGATCTCTCTGAATGAATCCGAAACTTTTGGCAAAGTTACGACGGCGTGACAATATTATTAGGGATTTAGGTGAAGACTACAATTTGGTTAATAAATTACCATTGTTAATAAGACTAAGAGATCCACTCAGGGCGGCACTGTGGCGCAGTGGTATCGCTGCTGCCTCACAGTTAGGAGACCCATGTTCACTTCCCGGGTCCTCCCTGCATGGAGTTTGCATGTTCTCCCCGTGTCTGCGTGGTTTCCTCCCACAGTCCAACGTCATGCAGGTTAGTTGGATTGGTGATTCTAAATTGGCTCTAGTGTTTGTGTGTGTCCTGTGGTGGGTTGGCACCCTGCCCGGGATTGGTTCCTGTGTTTGCTGGGATTGGCTCCAGCAGACCCCCGTGAGTAGTATAGGGGCGTCACTATTATACATCATCAGATTTTGACAGGTGTATGTCCCGCCCCCCTGGCATTTCCGGTACCCACCTGGTTAATGGGCATTTCCCCCCCGTGCTCTGATCTCTGCCTGTTGTCGGGTGCTCTGTTTGACCGGCATCGGACCTTTTGTCAGTCGTGCAAGGAAAAATGGTCGGCCGATCTTAGCCTTGATGCTAAACTGGGGGCTGATCATCTTTACCTTGCCCACCATGTAAAAACCCTATGCCCTTTATAAAGCAAGGCATATTTCAGATACCAAAAGTGTTTTAAAACAACAAGTTTTATTCAATGATTCAAAAAAAAAAAAAAGATGCCAAAGTGTCTTAAAAACAACAAGTTCTATTGAAGCAAAATTCCAAACATAGCAAAATAAGATCTGGTCTTCACTTTGAGTTACAAATTGTTTGCTATACATTAAAATTGTTTAAAGCATGAATAAAAGCTGGAGAAACAGCCGTAAAATAATCACACAAGCTTAATTGTATACATTTGCAATTCACTTGAAAAGAAACAAAAATACAAGAAAATATATACATATGAGTACGCAAATGAAAATTCAAAACCAGGTTCAAAACCCATCAGTGAGTCGGTAATACACCTAAAATAAAAATGTTTAAACCAGCACATACTTTATATATTTATATTTCACAAAATTATGCAAGCCTATTTTCTCTGTTTGGAACAGAGCTGACCACATAAAGCTGGTCTTCACAGGCTGAATCAGTTTTGCGTATGCATCAATGGGTATCTCTCCCTGCTCAAATTCAGCTATAATATCATCCACATCAATCTTGATAGCCTTACGAAAACAAGGGAGATTGTACATTTTTAACAAAGCACGCACACAGGACACAAGTCTATCTCTTCTAGCCCTTTTGAGCATAAATAAGCTAAGTCTATATGCAATAATTGGTTTAGTGAACCAAATATTACAAAATGTGTCCATCTGGTATGTATTTTTTCTCTTGACATTCCGTACATTTTTTCCACTAAATGTTCAGAGCTAAACACATAAGCCCAGATGACTGAGCGACCAATTATGGTCACAATGAATCTTTTTTCTTAGATATAATATAAGGAGAAAACCTTCAATAGGTTGCATTACGCGTCACGCTGGGCAGGGACCTGGTTTTCCTTGTTCTAGCTGCCGAGTCTTGGTTCCTCTGAAAACAGAAACAAAACACAAACAGTTAGCCGACAGAAAATATAACTCAAACAGATCTTGTTTAGCATGGATAATGCAATTTGCTTAGGTTTCTGTAAATTAATGTTGCTTTTAAAAAAATAACAGTAATGGTGATTAGACACAAGTTCAAAAGCTGCTGTCCGAACCTTGGACTTTGTTGCATGGTCTTTTGTATAAGCCGAAAGTGTTTACTTCAGCAACAAACTGCTTCAGACAGTTAAGAGAATGAACTTTACTCTGTTTCACAATTCTTAATCCACACAAGGCTTTAACCATATAAAACACCATGTGTATTAATCTTTAAATACTGATCTGTCGACAGATGCTGGAAACACAAGGGTGCATTTCCTCAGGATCAGATTCTAGTAAAAGACAAGTGTGCCCATCCTGAGATTCGGAACCCAAACGGCATGCTAAACGAGACCCCGTTAATACATCTCTTACACAGGTGCACACCACGTAAGCTACAACAGACTTTACATAATGCTTCATTAAAATCAATCCGGCTCTGTGACTGCGATGGCTGACAAGTGTTTGAGAAAATACACAGGTCTTGAGACTTCAGCCTTGAAGTTGAACAATCTTTCACACTGTGCTTAAATACGTCACCAGCCATCATCACTCTATGGGAAAAAAAGAAAAGAAATGTCAAGCAAAAAAAAAACGTGTTGGAATGGATGAGTGAACAATACACTTACAGTATGCACAAACAAGCACAGCTGAGGTTCAAGAGAAACAGAACAATTGTTTCAACGATCAATTAGCAGTAGCAAGTAGATTTAGCAGAGATGTCTTATTACTCGAAATTCAATGATGGATATAAAATTTATCCTCACTTGTATCAATGTGCTCTCAAAATATGCTTGGGCTGTGTAAGTAAAAGGCCAAGACAGGTAAAGAAGTTTCTCTGGGTTTTAGTTTGATCTTTAGACAGGGTCGAGTTCCTAAAAAGCTATAGACAGGCCAAGGCAAAAAATTTTATAACACATTGGTACAAAAACTTCTAAGACAGAACAATATTGTACATTTGTACATTTGTCACGAACAGCGATGTAAAGGCCAGCATAGTAAAATGATTCAATAGCACCTTAAAAATCAAAATGTGGAAATATTTTACATATGCCAATACTTTTCGGTATATAGATGTCCTGTCAGACTTTCTGCAGAGTTATAACCACAGTTTTCACACCACGATTAAAACAAGACCTGTAGATGTGACTCCTGAAAATGCTCTGAGTGTTTGGAAAACAGTCTATGGTAGGGCCAGGCAAAGAAAATCTACTCCGTGCACTTTGAAAATAGGTGATCATGTCCGAGTTTCAAAATTAAAAAGTGTATTCGAGAAGGCTATGCAGTCATTTACAGATGAGATATTTATCATCGTCGACTCTTTTAAAATGGATCAAACCTGTCTATAAACTAAGATTACGCAGGTGATGAAATTAAAGGGACATTTTATGCAGAAGAGTTACAAAAAAATAAACCCCTGATGCTAACCAGGTGTACCGCATCCAGAAAATTCTAACCACTCACGGGCGTGGTAGAAACAAGCATGTGTTGGTAAAATGGCTTGGTTGGGACAAGAAATTTAACAGTTGGGTCAAGGCTTCAGAAGTGAAAGACAAGGAGTTGAGAAACCAAGAAAAAATGTCTAAAGTCAGAAATGGATTTTATATAACACTGCTGAGTAATTCATCGGCCAGAACTTTTCCCAACACGACAGCATCATTAACCATTCAGGTAGCCAAGACAATAGAACTGCCCAGTAACTGGGAAGTGGCACTGGTGGAACTGACTTACCCAAAAATGTTCAATTCCATCACCCAGGAAGCACAATTTACACTAATGAATGAGGAAACAAGAGAGCATGAAGTGACAGACCCAGAGACAGGATGTACAAGAAGGTTTTAGAGAGAGAATCTATTACACACCCAAGGAAACTGGCAGTGCAGCCCAAACACACCATGGGCATCCCATTACCTCAGCCACCTTCCAAACCATACCCTTTATAAAGCAAATCATAAAGTAAACACCAAAGGTGTCTTAAAAACAATAACTTTATTGTATATTTCAAGGACACACACAGTTTGCATCCTTTACCTCATGATCTAACCCAACCCATCTGTTATAACAGGATACATAAAGGGAGAGAAAAAAAGGATATCAAGGTGTCTTAAAACAACAAGTTTATTGAAGCAAAATTCCAAACATAGCAATTAACACGTAGTCTTTGCTTTCAGAGTTACACACTGTGTGCTATACATTATATATTTTTTTAAATGTATGAATAAAGCAGGAGAAACAGCAGGAAAATATTCACTGATACATACAGTATATGATGTGGGCATCATAAATGTTTATGTTGGTGTAATGCACTCAGACAATAATGTTTTGTACTGTATGTTGCAAACTTCATTGAAAAGATTTCTTGAGCATTCTGTTCATAAATTTGTCAAAAGAGACTTTGGGTAAATTACAGTATGAAACTGCTTAGGAAAATTATACAAACAAGCTTGTGTGAATGAGATCAGTAACCCATTTGAAAAGAAACAAAAACACAATTGTATACAAGTATGAGAACACAATCGAATTGCAAACCAGGTCCAAACCTATCAGTGAACCAATAATACCCCTAAATAAAAGTGTTTAAGTCAGCACATGTTTAATATATTTGTATTTCACCAAATTATGCAAGCCTATTTTCTCTGTTTGGAACAGAGCCGACCACTAAAAGCTGGTCCTCACAGGCTGAATCAGTTGTGCATAAGCATCAACGGGTATCTCTCCCTGCTCAAACACCGACATAACATCATCCACCTTTCTCTTGACAGATTTAAGAAAACAGGGGAGATTATACATTTTTAGCACAGCACAGACACAGGACACAAGTCTAGCCTTTCTAGCCCTTTGGAGCATAAATAAGCTAGGTCTATAAGCCCAAGAACGTTTTTAGACAGGCATAGATCCAAATTACCTGTTTAGATTTCTCTGGTTCATGTTCTACCGACTGGTTATCTTCTATAATGATGACACCGGTCTCTGCTTTAGCGGTATGTTTTGTTGTTGCAGAATCCATGTTTTGCTTCTTTCTAGTAAAAGAAAACAGATAATGGTGTGTCTCGGCGATGGACCAGCAAGCTCCAATGCCACGAGGGACCAGCGAGAACGCTCGACTGGCCAAGCGACACAGGTAAGCTGTGATCGGCAAGATCTGATGCCGCGACGGACCAGCGAGGACACTCGACTGTCCAAGCGACACAAGGACTATGGTTAGCATAGCCAGTTAAAACCTTGCAAAAGTGGTGGACTCAGCCAACCAACTTCAGCTCGGTCAAAGAAATGTTAGCTGTAAAACAAGCGTTGGTGTCTCCTTTCTGACTTGGACAGCGGTGGACTCAGCCGACCTGCTAGGTCTCTGTCATAAGGAGATGGCTACCAGTGCTTGGTTTTACCCAAAGGAGAGACAGAAAATAAAAGGAGAGAAAAAAATACAACTTACCCAATTCTTATTATTGAGGAGCCCGGGCCTTTGGGTCCAAATATCTGTACTTAAATATGCTTTTGGGCGAGGCTTTTACAACGCTGGGGCCAATCAAAACGTTTTAAGAAAAGATTTTTTAAGATAACCCGCCAACATATTTTTAACCAATCAACAAACACATGCCGCATGTTAAGCTAGCCAATGGAATTACACCATGCTGGTTCGGGCGTGTGCTGAGTGCATCCAGCGCTTCCCAAATTCAGAACCGCCAATCAGGATACACACCAGGCAGCTGGGATGTGAAGAGTCTCTATGGCTAAAAGGCAATATGGCGCGACTGAAAAAAAATGTGTGAACTGGTCTGTCAATGAAAACGGTGTTAGCATATGAATTTAACAGTAACAGACAAAATCTTTATAATACTGTACATGCAATGGTGACGCACTCATAGGGCAGCCGCTCTCTAACCCAGGAGATCTGGTTTTGCGATTGGGGACGAGAGCAAAAATAAGACAGGTCTTTTTATCTATCTATCTATCTATCTATCTATCTATCTATCTATCTATCTATATTATCATGATTAAAATATTAATCTGTGTTATTCTAACATAGCCCCATAAACAATTGGTAAAAAAAAAAATGGAATGCTCTTCTTGTCATTCTTTATAAACACAATTTAACTGATAATACGCCTAGAAGTAGGTAAGACACGCTAGGGCTAATGGTTTTGTAAATAAATAAAAATCCGGTAACGCGTTAATATTTATATATAAGTCATGAATGTGTGTACACGTTTAATTAGTCTTTTTATTCCTGGCATGATTAACTTGTACCTTTAAAAAGAAGAAAATGCATTATTTTGGTGCATAGCACCCATTTATTAAGTAACTAGGATATGTTAAGGAAAAAGAAGCAGCGATGCTCCTCTGTGTATAAGCCCGTGGCGCATGCATAGAGCTGTCGCTTTCTAAATCAGCAGATCGGGGTTCGCACCTGGACAGTAAAATATGACATTGACTCTTAAAATGTGTATGTTATTATGACCTTGCATTACGGTGTGTCATTCTTTTATAGACCCATAAATGAAAAGGTAAAATGGAATTCTCTTGTTGTTATTCTTAATACGCGCAATTTAATTTATGATAGGTCTAGAAGTTGGTAAGTCACGCTGAGGCAGACGGTCTTGTAAATAAATAAATAAATAAATAAATAAATAAATAAATAAAAACCCGGTAACGCGTTAATATTTATGTATATATAGGTCATGATGGTGTGCACGTGTAATTTGACTTTTTATCCCTGGCACGATTAACTTGTGCCTTAAAACAAGAATAAGAAGAAGAAGAAAAGAAAAAAAAAGAACCAGAGCCACGGATGCGTGTGTTGTCCGGTGGCGCACCCGTAGAGCTGTCACTTTCTTAAGCTACGGGTTCTGGGTTCGCGTCCGGGCAGACAACAAAAGTAAAACATTGACTTTTCAAATGTGTATATGATTATGCATTACTGTATGTTATTCTATTATAGCCAAGTAAACTAAGTGGTCAAATGGAATTCTAGCAGGAGTTTGAAATGAATAATAGAGGGCCAAGGGCCTCACAAATGGGCACACGCTAGAAAAAGTGGATATCTTTTGGTTTTCTTCACTTAAGGATATAAACTCGTGAAATCCATCCATCCATCCATTTTCTAACCCGCTGAATCCGAATACAGGGTCACGGGGATCTGCTGGAGCCAATCCCAGCCAACAAGGCAGGAACCAATCCTGGGCAGGGTGCCAACCCTCCGCAGGACACACACAAACACACCCACACACCAAGCACACACTAGGGCCAATTTAGAATCGCCAATCCACCTAACCAGCATGTCTTTGGATTGTGGGAGGAAACCGGAGTACCCGGAGGAAACCCACGCAGACGCGGGGAGAACATGCAAACTCCACGCAGGGAGGACCCGGGAAGCGAACCCTGGTCTCCTAGCTACCACTGCGCCACCGTGCCGCCCCACTCGTGAAATCGTAGTAATATATTTTTTCTCCAGCGCACACCTTGCAATATAAACGTGCTGCAAACACAATCTTATTCGCTGTTATACAATACTGACACGTACATCCGTTCACTCAGCTCGCCGATCACCGAAGGGCCCCAATAATCACACACGCCCATCCACTTTTTCTAGCTTGTGCCCATTTGTGAGGCCCTTGGCCCTCTATTATTCATTTCAAACTCCTGCTAGATTCCATTTGACCACTTAGATTACTTGGCTATAATAGAATAACATACAGTAATGCATAATCATATACACATTTGAAAAGTCAATGTTTTACTTTTGTTGTCTGCCCGGACGCGAACCCAGATCCCCTAGCTTAAGAAAGTGACAGCTCTACGGGTGCGCCACCGGACAACACACGCATCCGTGGCTCTGGTTCATTTTTTTTTTTTCTTCTTCTTCTTATTCTTGTTTTAAGGCACAAGTTAATCATGCCAGGGATAAAAAGTCAAATTACACGTGCACACCATCATGACCTATATATACATAAATATTAACGCGTTACCGGGTTTTTTTATTTATTTATTTATTTATTTATTTATTTATTTATTTACAAGACCGTCTGCCTCAGCATGACTTACCAACTTCTAGGCCTATCATAAATTAAATTGCGCGTATTAAGAATAACAACAAGAGAATTCCATTTTACCTTTTCATTTATGGGTCAATAAAAGAATGACACACCGTAATGCAAGGTCATAATAACATACACATTTTAAGAGTCAATGTCATATTTTACTGTCCAGGTGCGAACCCCGATCTGCTGATTTAGAAAGCGACAGCTCTATGCATGCGCCACGGGCCAATACACAGAGGAGCATCGCTGCTTCTTTTTCCTTAACATATCCTAGTTACCTAATAAATGGGTGCTATGCACCAAAATAATGCATTTTCTTCTTTTTAAAGGTACAAGTTAATCATGCCAGGAATAAAAAGACTAATTAAACGTGTACACACATTCATGACTTATATATAAATATTAACGCGTTACCGGATTTTTATTTATTTACAAAACCATTAGCCCTAGCGTGTCTTACCAACTTCTAGGCGTATTATAAATTAAATTGTGTTTATTAAGAATGACAAGAAGAGCATTCCATTTTTTTTTTACCAATTGTTTATGGGGCTATGTTAGAATAACACACATTAATATTTTAATCATGATAATATAGATAGATAGATAGATAGATAGATAGATAGATAGATAGATACACACTTAAAAAGACCTGTCTTATTTTTGCTCTCGTCCCCAATCGCAAAACCAGATCTCCTGGGTTAGAGAGCGGCTGCCCTATGAGTGCGTCACCATTGCATGTACAGTATTATAAAGATTTTGTCTGTTACTGTTAAATTCATATGCTAACACCGTTTTCATTGACAGACCAGTTCACACATTTTTTTTCAGTCGCGCCATATTGCCTTTTAGCCATAGAGACTCTTCACATCCCAGCTGCCTGGTGTGTATCCTGATTGGCGGTTCTGAATTTGGGAAGCGCTGGATGCACTCAGCACACGCCCGAACCAGCATGGTGTAATTCCATTGGCTAGCTTAACATGCGGCATGTGTTTGTTGATTGGTTAAAAATATGTTGGCGGGTTATCTTAAAAAATCTTTTCTTAAAACGTTTTGATTGGCCCCAGCGTTGTAAAAGCCTCGCCCAAAAGCATATTTAAGTACAGATATTTGGACCCAAAGGCCCGGGCTCCTCAATAATAAGAATTGGGTAAGTTGTATTTTTTTTCCTCGCCTTTTATTTTCTGTCTCTCCTTTGGGTAAAACCAAGCACCGGTAGCCATCTCCTTATGACAGAGACCTAGCAGGTCGGCTGAGTCCACCGCTGTCCAAGTCAGAAAGGAGACACCAACGCTTGTTTTACAGCTAACATTTCTTTTGACCGAGCTGAAGTTGGTTGGCTGAGTCCACCACTTTTGCAAGGTTTTAACTGGCTATGCTAACCAGTCCCTGTGTCGCTTGGACAGTCGAGTGTCCTCGCTGGTCCGTCGCGGCATCAGATCTTGCCGATCACAGCTTACCTGTGTCGCTTGGCCAGTCGAGCGTTCTCGCTGGTCCCTCGTGGCATTGGAGCTTGCTGGTCCATCGCCGAGACACACCATTATCTGTTTTCTTTTACTAGAAAGAAGCAAAACATGGATTCTGCAACAACAAAACATACCGCTAAAGCAGAGACCGGTGTCATCATTATAGAAGATAACCAGTCGGTAGAACATGAACCAGAGAAATCTAAACAGGTAATTTGGATCTATGCCTGTCTAAAAACGTTCTTGGGCTTATAGACCTAGCTTATTTATGCTCCAAAGGGCTAGAAAGGCTAGACTTGTGTCCTGTGTCTGTGCTATGCTAAAATGTATAATCTCCCTGTTTTCTTAAATCTGTCAAGAGAAAGGTGGATGATGTTATGTCGGTTTTTGAGCAGGGAGAGATACCCGTTGATGCTTATGCACAACTGATTCAGCCTGTGAGGACCAGCTTTTAGTGGTCGGCTCTGTTCCAAACAGAGAAAATAGGCTTGCATAATTTGGTGAAATACAAATATATTAAACATGTGCTGAATTAAACACTTTTATTTAGGGGTATTATTGGTTCACTGATAGGTTTGGACCTGGTTTGCAATTCGATTGTGTTCTCATACTTGTATACAATTGTGTTTTTGTTTCTTTTCAAATGGGTTACTGATCTCATTCACACAAGCTTGTTTGTATAATTTTCCTAAGCAGTTTCATACTGTAATTTACCCAAAGTCTCTTTTGACAAATTTATGAACAGAATGCTCAAGAAATCTTTTCAATGAAGTTTGCAACATACAGTACAAAACATTATTGTCTGAGTGCATTACACCAACATAAACATTTATGATGCCCACATCATATACTGTATGTATCAGTGAATATTTTCCTGCTGTTTCTCCTGCTTTATTCATACATTAAAAAAATATATAATGTATAGCACACAGTGTGTAACTCTGAAAGCAAAGACTACGTGTTAATTGCTATGTTTGGAATTTTGCTTCAATAAACTTGTTGTTTTAAGACACCTTGATATCCTTTTTTTCTCTCCCTTTATGTATCCTGTTATAACAGATGGGTTGGGTTAGATCATGAGGTAAAGGATGCAAACTGTGTGTGTCCTTGAAATATACAATAAAGTTATTGTTTTTAAGACACCTTGGTGTTTACTTTATGATTTGCTTTATAAAGGGTATGGTTTGGAAGGTGGCTGAGGTAATGGGATGCCCATGGTGTGTTTGGGCTGCACTGCCAGTTTCCTTGGGTGTGTAATAGATTCTCTCTCTAAAACCTTCTTGTACATCCTGTCTCTGGGTCTGTCACTTCATGCTCTCTTGTTTCCTCATTCATTAGTGTAAATTGTGCTTCCTGGGTGATGGAATTGAACATTTTTGGGTAAGTCAGTTCCACCAATGCCACTTCCCAGTCTCTGGGCAGTTCTATTGTCTTGGCTACCTGAATGGTTAATGATGCTGTGTGTTGGGAAAAGTTCTGGCCGATGAATTACTCAGCAGTGTTATATAAAATCCATTTCTGACTTTAGACATTTTTTCTTGGTTTCTCAACTCCTTGTCTTTCACTTCTGAAGTCTTGACCCAACTGTTAAATTTCTTGTCCCAACCAAGCCATTTTACCAACACATGCTTGTTTCTACCACGCCCGTGAGTGGTTAGAATTTTCTGGATGCGGTACACCTGGTTAGCATCGGGGTTTATTTTTTGTAACTCTTCTGCATAAAATGTCCCTTGAATTTCATCACCTGCGTAATCTTAGTTTATAGACAGGTTTGATCCATTTTAAAAGAGTCAACGATAATAAATATCTCATCTGTAAATGACTGCTCATAGCCTTTTCGAATACACTTTTTAATTTTGAAACTCGGACATGATCACCTATTTTCAAAGTGCACGGAGTAGATTTTCTTTGCCTGGCCCTACCATAGACTGTTTTCCAAACACTCAGAGCATTTTCAGGAGTCACATCTACAGGTCTTGTTTTAATCGTGGTGTGAAAACTGTGGTTATAACTCTGCAGAAAGTCTGACAGGACATCTATATACCGAAAAGTATTGGCATATGTAAAATATTTCCACATTTTGATTTTTAAGGTGCTATTGAATCATTTTACTATGCTGGCCTTTACATCGCTGTTCGTGACAAATGTACAAATGTACAATATTGTTCTGTCTTAGAAGTTTTTGTACCAATGTGTTATAAAATTTTTGCCTTGGCCTGTATAGCTTTTAGGAACTCGACCCTGTCTAAAGATCAAACTAAAACCCAGAGAAAACTGTCTTGGCCTTTTATTTACACAGCCCAAGCATATTTTGAGAGCACATTGATACAAGTGAGGATAAATTTTATATCCATCATTGAATTTTGAGTAATAAGACATCTCTGCTAAATCTACTTGCTACTGGTAATTGATCGTTGAAACAATTGTTCTGTTTCTCTTGAACCTCAGCTGTGCTTGTTTGTGCATACTGTAAGTGTATTGTTCACTCATCCATTCCAACACGTTTTTTTGCTTGACATTTCTTTTCTTTTTTTCCCATAGAGTGATGATGGCCGGTGACGTATTTAAGCACAGTGTGAAAGATTGTTCAACTTCAAGGCGGAAGTCTCAAGACCTGTGTATTTTCTCAAACACTTGTCAGCCATCGCAGTCACAGAGCCGGATTGATTTTAATGAAGCATTATGTAAAGTCTGTTGTAGCTTACGTGGTCTGCACCTGTGTAAGATGTATTAACTGGGTCTTGTTTAGCATGCCGTTTGGGTTCCGAATCTCAGGATGGGCACACTTGTCTTTTACTAGAATCTGATCCTGAGGAAATACACCCTTGTGTTTCCAGCATCTGTCGACAGATCAGTATTTAAAGATTAATACACATGGTGTTTTATATGGTTAAAGCCTTGTGTGGATTAAGAATTGTGAAACAGAGTAAAATTCATCTCTTAACTGTCTGAAGCAGTTTGTTGCTGAAGTAAACACTTTCGGCTTATACAAAAGACCATGCAACAAAGTCCAAGATTCGGACAGCAGCTTTTGAACTTGTCTCTAATCACCATTACTGTTATTTTTAAAACCAACATTAATTTACAGAAACCTAAGCAAATTGCATTATCCATGCTAAACAAGATCTGTTTGAGTTATATTTTCTGTCGGCTAACTGTTTGTGTTTTGTTTCTGTTGTCAGAGGAACCAAGACTCGGCAGCTAGAACAAGGAAAACCAGGTCCCTGCCCAGCGTGACACGTAATGCAACCTATAGAAGGTTTTCTCCTTTATTATATCTAAAAAAGATTCATTATGACCATATTGGTCGCTCAGTCATTTGGGCTTATGTGTTTAGCTCTGTTGAACATTTAGTGGAAAAATGTACGGAATGTCAAGAGAAACAATACATACCAGATGGACACATTTTGTAATATTTGGTTCACTAAACCAATTATTGCATATAGACATAGCTTATTTATGCTCAAAAGGGCTAGAAGAGATAGACTTGTGTCCTGTGTGCGTGCTTTGTTAAAAATGTACAATCTCCCTTGTTTTCGTAAAGCTATCAAGATTGATGTGGATGATATTATAGCTGAATTTGAGCAGGAGAGATACCCATTGATGGATACGCAAAACTGATTCAGCCTGTGAAGACCAGCTTTATGTGGTCGGCTCTGTTCCAAACAGAGAAAATAGGTTTGCATAATTTAGTGAAATATAAATATATAAAGTATATGCTGGCTTAAACATTTTTATTTTAGGTGTATTACCGACTCACTGATGGGTTTGGACCTGGTTTTGAATTTTCATTTTGCATACTAGATGTATACATTTTCTTGTATTTTTGTTTCTTTTCAAGTGAATTGCAAATGTATACAATTAAGCTTGTGTGATTATTTTACGGCTGTTTCTCCAGCTTTTATTCATGCTTTAAACAATTTTAATGTATAGCAAACAATTTGTAACTCAAAGTGAAGACCAGATCTTATTTTGCTATGTTTGGAATTTTGCTTCAATAAAATTTGTTGTTTTTAAGACACTTTGGCATCTTTTTTGAATCATTGAATAAAACTTGTTGTTTTAAAACACTTTTGGTATCTGAAATATGCCTTGCTTTATAAAGGGCATAGGGTTTTTACATGGTGGGCAAGGTAAAGATGATCAGCCCCCAGTTTAGCATCAAGGCTAAGATCGGCCGACCATTTTTCCTTGCGCACGACTGACAAAAGGTCCGATGCCGGTCAAACAGAGCACCCGACAACAGGCAGAGATCAGAGCACGGGGGGGAAATGCCCATTAACCAGGTGGGTACCGGAAATGCCAGGGGGGCGGGACATACACCTGTCAAAATCTGATGATGTATAATAGTGACGCCCCTATACTACTCACGGGGGTCTGCTGGAGCCAATCCCAGCAAACACAGGAACCAATCCCGGGCAGGGTGCCAACCCACCACAGGACACACACAAACACTAGAGCCAATTTAGAATCACCAATCCAACTAACCTGCATGACGTTGGACTGTGGGAGGAAACCACGCAGACACGGGGAGAACATGCAAACTCCATGCAGGGAGGACCCGGGAAGTGAACATGGGTCTCCTAACTGTGAGGCAGCAGCGATACCACTGCGCCACAGTGCCCTGAGTGGATCTCTTAGTCTTATTAACAATGGTAATTTATTAACCAAATTGTAGTCTTCACCTAAATCCCTAATAATATTGTCACGCCGTCGTAACTTTGCCAAAAGTTTCGGATTCATTCAGAGAGATCCCCATAAAATCATGAAATATCCCTATATCACCGGCCTTTACCAGATCCAGAACAAAATAAATATTTTACCACTCTGCATACACACAAGCGTACATGTAGGCCTACTGGTCATCTAAGGCCTTTTCCGGACGTTTTATTAGAACACCTTCCTGAGCTAAGGGGGGTCTCTGCCCCCACGGACCCCCGCCCCATCCGAGGCTTGCACATTTCAGAACCGCGTAGGGCCCCCAGACGGGTAAAAGCGGCCCTGACTCCGGTTGTGCAATCAGTCATTTAACTTATTTAAATAGAGAAAACTAGTCACCCTGCTGTTTGAGTGTGCAGAGAAGTGGGTTGGAGAGGGATCTGCGTTTGAACTGCGTAGTATTTTTTCCGTACAGTACATTTGCGAAAGGACTTGGTTGGTGGTAATTATTACTATTTAACAGAATCTACCCTTGTAATGAACACAAGGCTGAAGTTTGGTACGTATTCGGCCATCTTTTTATTCGCTCCCAGCTACATGCTTGCGTGCAACCCGCGAATGAACTTTTTCACAGTTTTTGCAAACTAGTTACTTATTCAAAAGGCAAAATATTTAACATTTACGACTGATAGATAGATAGATAGATAGATATATTTATTAATCCCAAGGGGAAATTCACATAATGATGCCCTTCTCTAACATAACATTTAGTTACTACTGGTTACATTTGTTACACCCAGCGATCCCTCAACGTGCCGCCCAGACAGGTGAAGTGACTTGCTCATGGTCACGCAGTGTCAGGACTTTAGGGTTTAAAAGTGCAAAGTCTTAACCGCAATGTCCCAATGTCATATTTGAGAGCACTTTACACCAGTCTAGTGTCAGACCTATACAGTACTCGTAATTCGATTCCTAATCGGACCCCTAGATTACACCATTTTGCTTAATTTAAGGACAAACGT
The DNA here is from genome assembly GCF_016835505.1 of Polypterus senegalus. Lineage (NCBI taxonomy): Eukaryota > Metazoa > Chordata > Cladistia > Polypteriformes > Polypteridae > Polypterus > Polypterus senegalus. The sequence continues at coordinate 105,987,889 of NC_053168.1, forward strand.
TGTGGACAAATGTTTAAAAACATACAAGCAAATGCTAAATATGGTGTTACGAAAAAAATGACATTTATGCATAGCATTGGCACCAAGCGCCAGGACGGACGGGTTCTCTGGTCTTTACATGGCTCGTTATCCTTAAAAGGACTGCTTGCCTCTTGCTGTACTAGTTGGAAAATGAACGTGCGACTGTGCTGTGATGCTGTGTTTATAGGCGCACCTGCTACTGATGATGTGATGCCAGCTCATTCTTTATGTGATTCATCCCTGGCTGATGTAACATCAGTGGCGTAGCTCGAGTTCGTGCCGCTCGGGGCTTCAATTTGCCGCCCGCCAACATATCTGAATATGTTAAACTATTTAAATAGAAAATTAAAATGACGTATAGAGAAAAATTAAGATACATTTTGCATAGATTTATTCATATATAAAGAAACAGCAATAATTTATACTGTATATATAAACTGCTCAAAAAAATTAAATAAACACTTTGAAAACACATCAGATCTCAATGGGAAAAAGAAATCCTCCTGGATATCTATACTAATATAGACTGGGTAATGTGTTAGGAACGAAAGGATGCCACATCGTTTGATGGAAATGAAAATGATCAACCTACAGAGCCCTGAATTCAAAGACGCCCCAAAAATCAGAGTGAAAAAATTATGTGGCAGGCTAGTCCATTTTGCCAAAATTTAATTGCAGCAACTCAAAATTGTACGCAGCACTTTGTATGGCCCCTGTGTTCTTGTATACATGCCTGACAACATCGGTGCATGCTTCTAATGAGATGACAGATGGTGTTGTGGGGATCTCCTCCCAGATCTGGACCAGGACATCACTGAGCTCCTGGACAGTCTGAGGTGCATCCTGGGGGCATTGGATGGACCAAAACATAATGTCCCAGAGGTGTTCTATTGGATTTAGGTCAGGAAAGTGTGGTGGCCAGTCAATGGTATCAATTCCTTCATCCTCCAGGAACTGCCTGCATACTCTCACCACATGAGGCCAGGAATTGTCATGCACCAGGAGCCACTGTACCAGCATAGGGTCTGACAATGGGTCCAAGGATTTCATCCTGATACCTAATGGCAGCCAAGGTGCCTTTGTCAAGCCTGTAGCGGTCTGTGTGACCCTCCATGGATATGCCTCCCCAGACAATCACTAACCCACCACCAAACTGCTCATGCTGAATGATGTTACAGGCAGCATAATGTTCTCCATGGCTTCTCCAGACCCTTTCACTTCTATCACGTGCTCAGGGTGAACCTGCTCTCATCTGTAAAAAGCACAGGGCACCAGTAGTGCATCTGCCAATTCTGGTATTCTATGGCGAATGCCAATCGAGCTGCATGCTGCTGGGCAGTGAGCTCAGGGCCCATTAGAGGACATGGGGCCCTTGGGTCACCCTCATGAAGTCTTTCTGGTTGCTTGGTCAGAGACATTAACACCAGTGGCCTGCTGGAGGTCATTTTGTATGGCTCTGGCAGTGCTCATCCTGTTCCTCCTTGCCCAAAGGAGCAGATACTGGTCCTGCTGATGGGTTATGGACCTTCTATGGCCCTCTCCAGCTCTCCTAGAGTAACTGCTTGTCTCCTAGAATCTCCTCCATGCCCTTGAGACTGTGCAGGGAGACACAGCAAACCTTCTGGCAATGATACGTATTGATGTGCCATCCTGGAGAAGTTGGACTACCTGTGCAACCTCTGTAGGGTCCAGGTATCGCCTCGTGCTACCAGTAGTGACACTGACTGTAAATCAAATGCAAAACTAGTGAAGAAACAGTCAGAAAAGATGAGGAGGGAAAAATGTCAGTGGCCTCCACCTGTTAAACCATTCCTGTTTTGGGGGTCATCTCATTGTTGCCCCTCTAGTGCATCTGTTGTTAATTTCATTAACACCACAGCAGCTGAAACTGATTAACAACCCCTCTGCTACTTAACTGACCAGATTAATATCCCATAAGTTTCATTGACTTTATGCTATACTCTGATTAAAAAGTGTTCCTTTAATTCTTTTGAGCAGTATAGTTATAAGCATCAACTAGACAAGAATATAGTATAGACGCACTGATAAGCCGTGTTCTAATTGTTAGTTTAATATAATTACGCTACGAAAACCAGAACCAAAGTAATAGGTGAGGATGTTTTCTGCGCAGAGCAAGAACGCATTCGGATTAATAACGAAACGAAATTATAAATTGTAAATTAGTTGTTTATCTTCCTAGGAATTATTATCGGTGTAACGTTTATGTTTATTTTTGTCGTTGCCTCATACTTTTCATCTGCTGTGTCTGATGCAGAAGGACAGTCTGAACGTTATTTTTCAAGCATTTGTGGTTAAAATCAGAGAATTTGAGTTTTTTCATACATGAGTGATATTTATCCGAACCCTGCTGCTTACACACAAATTGTACTGAGCCTTGTGGCCAATAATGCCGCCCCCAAAAATGTGCCGCCCGGGGCGGACTGCCCCCAGCTACGCCACTGCGTAACATGTCCAACGCCGTTAAATAGGCAGAGCGCGCACGAGAAGAGGCACATCGGATGGTGACTCGTGTTGTAAAATAAGAAGCGCGGATCGGACAGTATCGTAAGAGTTGCAGTCGTGCGCAAGCAGAAGTGACAGGTGGTGTCCTTTTTGCCGGTGAGTGTCTTTTCAAGAAAATTTGAAATAATTTGAGAGTGCATATGTAATCCGTAGCATCAACGAAGATACACTGTCTACTTAATCACCCCTTTTTATCAAAAACATACAATTCATTTGGAACTTTGGAGTAATGGTTTATCACTCACAACTTATTAATGGACTTGTGTCAAATTTAGTCTAAGGTTATCTCTGAAAGGTAAATGAAATTAAAGAAATGCAGTCAAATATGCGACATTGCGTGTACAGAGTGCTTTAACTGCAGAATTTCGAGGGTTTTTTGGTTAAGGATGACAGTGTTTTATTATTTTTACATTTTTATAAAGCGTTTGATACGATTGAAAACAGGTTTATTTTTAAGGTGTTACTTTTTTGGTTTTGGCCCATTCTTTATATAGTGGTTGCAATCGTTCATTTAAACTCTGTAATGGAACATCACCAAGATTTGATATTTATTAAAAGAGGTATTAGGCAAGGCTGACTACTTTGCCCACTCTTGTTTTTATTGGTAATGCAAACAATGGCCCTTCATATTAATATCATTTTCAAAGTTTCAATCTGTTTGGGAGAGAAGTTAAAATTTGTCAGCGGATGACACCACA
>NC_053168.1:105991630-106061630 GCF_016835505.1 Polypterus senegalus
TTCCAAACTCCAGAATGATCACTCAGAGTTACAACAGTCAGGTTTCCTAAAGGATAACGAACATGAAGACATGGCTGCGTCAGATTCTGAAAATACTGCTTCTGAAGTCTGTGAACTATCGCCAGCAGATAATCAGGAAGATGCAGATGTTCACGTGATGTTTGAAAATAACAACACTGACATGGGTGCACAAAATATTTATTTTCATTGGAAAGATCCAGGGTTATGGCCTTTACCCATTAGCGCATCTGAATGCGTGTTCTTAGTTGAGAAAGGTCCATTCAGAGAGAACGAACAGGAAAAATACCCCCCAAATGAACATTCTTCAGACGGACATCACTTTTCTGTCAATTTTTTCTCATGCAAGCTACAGAACGGCAAGACAGTGAATCGTACCTGGCTTATTTATTCGAAACACAAAAATGCAGTATTCTGTTTCTGCTGTAAGCTTTTTTCTGACGTGAAAATAAATTCACCAGTAACGGAAATAGCGACTGGATAAACATGAGTTGGATTCTAAGAGAACATGAGTCTTCACCAAAGCACATGCACGCTGTTAGAGCATGGCATGAACTGGCAGTGAGGCTGAAACGGGGGAAAACTATTGACAGTGAATATCAGAAGTTAATGCAGCGAGAATGTGATCACTGGAACAAGGTCCTACAAAGAATCATGTCCGTTGTGCAGTTCCTTGGACAAAGAAACTTGGCTTTTCGTGGTACCAATAGCCGTCTCTGGGACTATAATAACTGCAATTTTTTGGGACTCATTGAACTTCTAGCTAAATATGACCCATGCTTACAGGAACACCTACGACGTATAAAAAATGAGGAAATACAAGATCACTATCTGGGCAATCATATCCAAAATGAGTTGATACATCTAATAGGTGAGGCGATTCTGAAGAAGATCATTGCAGACACGCAGGTGGCCAAATGCTATTCAATCATGCTGGATTGTATTCCTGATACCACTCATCAGGAGCAGATGACTATGATAATACGAATTGTTAACACTGAAGCGAGACCAGTCAGAATTTGTGAACACTTTGTAGGCTTTTTGCCAGTAGAAAGTAGCACAGGAATGAGTCTCACTGAAACATGTCTGAAGAAACTGGAAGAACTGCTCATGGAATTGCAAAACTGCAGAGGGCAGGGATACGATAACAGAGCTAATATGAAGGGACGTAACAGTGGAGTGCAGAAACGCATCCTTGAGCTGAATCCCAAAGCGTTTTCCATTCCATGTGGCTGTCGCAGCCTGAATTTGGTTCTAAGCGACATGGTAAAGTCCTCGACAGTTGCAATTAGGCTCTTCGGGATTTTGCATCAGATATACAGATTATTTGCTGCGTCAACTCAACGCTGGCAAATGCTGAAACATCATGTGGAAAAATTCACAGTGAAGCCAATCTCAGAAACACGTTGGGAGTGCCGCATTGATTGCCCGTTTTCAAATAGGATCAATTTATGATGCTCTAGTTGAGGTAAAGGTATCGAAAAGTGCAAAAGACCCAAAAGCAAAAACTGAGGCTGCCTCTTTGGCAAAACAAATAAAACATTACCCTTTCTTGGTGTCATTAGTAATCTGGCATGATCTCCTAGCGCAAATTAATGTCGTGAGCAAAATGTTACAAACGAAGGACATGCAGCTTGACGTTGCTTTGCAGAGCGTAGAGAACACAATAGACTTCTTGAGTCTATAAGGACACAGGCTGTGAAGCTGCACAAGATGCAACTAAAGGACTTGGTGCAGAACTCGAACTTGAGGAAGACAAAATACAGTTTCCACCACCCCAGAACATGCTTAGAAGGAGAGTACGCAGACAATTTGGGTATGAAGCTCGTGATGAGGTGACACATGACCCGAAAGAAAAATTCTGCATCGTGTTCTTCAACGTATTGCTAGATCAAGCCATGGTATCAATGACAGAACGGTTCAAGCAGATGAAATCTCATTACGATTATTTTGGACTCCTACATGAATTCCAACGCATGACGCGTACGAGTGAAAGTGATTTGAGAAATTGTTGTCAAGCTGTCAGCAAGGTCTTAACAGAGTGGGTCCGATATTGACGCTCTTGATTTGTGTACTGAATTGCACATTCTAGCATATTTGGTTCCACCAAAGGCTTCTGCTTTGCAAAGGTTGCAATTCGTATATGAGAATAGCTTGCAAGATTCTTTCCCAAACGTCGCGTCGCATTGCTGTGACCATCTCTTTAACGGTCGCGTCTGCTAAGCGCAGCTTTTCCAAGCTCAAGCTAAATAAGGATGATTTGAGAACCAGCATGACTCAAGAGCGACTGAATGGTTTGGCATTAATATCACTTGAGCAAGATGTTGGCCAAACCCTTGATTATTCGGAACTGATAAAGGATTTGGCCAGGATGAAAGTGCGGAAAGTTTTTTTCTTACATTAATTAAAGTCTTCAGGAAATTCAGTTCAGTGCATCTCCATCCATTTTCCAACCTGCTGAATCTGAATACAGGGTCACGGGAGTAGTATAGGTGCGTCACTATTATACATCATCAGATTTTGACAGGTGTATGTCCCGCCCCCCTGGCATTTCCAGTACCCACCTGCTGCCACCTGGTTAATGGGCATTTCCCCCCGTGCTCTGATCTCTGCCTGTTGTCGGGTGCTCTGTTTGACCAGCATCGGACCTTTTGTCAGTCGTGCGCAAGGAAAAATGGTCGGCCGATCTTAGCCTTGATGCTAAACTGGGGGCTGATCTTTGTGATCCGAGATGGACCTTTGGGAGCCTGTAAGGTGTCATAAAAGGTAAGTCGTCAATGGGGCGGAGCAGACATCCCGCTCCTATCTGCGTGCAGCGCCCAGGGTGTGTACGGAGAGTACAGAGAGCGTGATTGACAGACCGCGGCGAGAGGATGTACTGTACAAGAAAACTTTAGAGAGAATCTATGACACACCCAAGGAACCTGGCAGTACAGCCCAAAACACCCAGGGGCATTCCATTACCTTGCCCACCATGTAAAAACCCCATGCCCTTTATAAAGCAAGGCATATTTCAGATACCAAAAGTGTTTTAAAACAAAAAGTTTTATTCAATGATTCAAAAAAGATGCCAAAGTGTCTTAAAAACAACAAGTTTTATTGAAGCAAAATTCCAAACATAGCAAAATAAGATCTGGTCTTCACTTTGAGTTACAAATTGTTTGCTATACATTAAAATTGTTTAAAGCATGAATAAAAGCTGGAGAAACAGCCGTAAAATAATCACACAAGCTTAATTGTATACATTTGCAATTCACTTGAAAAGAAACAAAAATACAAGAAAATATATACATATAGAGTACATAAATGAAAATTCAAAACCAGGTCAAAACCCATCAGTGAGTCGGTAATACACCTAAAATAAAAATGTTTAAGCCAGCAAATACTTTATATATTTATATTTCACTAAATTATGCAAACCTATTTTCTGTTTGGAACAGAGCCGACCACATAAAGCTGGTCTTCACAGGCTGAATCAGTTTGCATATCCATCAATGGGTATCTCTCCTGCTCAAATTCAGCTATAATATCATCCACATCAATCTTGATAGCCTTACGAAAACAAGGAAGATTGTACATTTTTAACAAAGCACGCACACAGGACACAAGTCTATCTCTTCTAGCCCTTTTGAGCATAAATAAGCTATGTCTATATGCAATAATTGGTTTAGTGAACCAAATATTACAAAATGTGTCCATCTGGTATGTATTTTTTCTCTTGACATTCCATACATTTTTCCACTAAATGTTCAACAGAGCTAAACACATAAGCCCAATGACTGAGCGACCAATATGGTCATAATGAATCTTTATTAGATATAATAAAGGAGAAAACCTTCTATAGGTTGCATTACGTGTCACGCTGGGCAGGGACCTGGTTTTCCTTGTTCTAGCTGCCGAGTCTTGGTTCCTCTGACAACAGAAACAAAACACAAACAGTTAGCCGACAGAAAATATAACTCAAACAGATCTTGTTTAGCATGGATAATGCAATTTGCTTAGGTTTCTGTAAATTAATGTTGGTTTTAAAAAATAACAGTAATGGTGATTAGAGACAAGTTCAAAAGCTGCTGTCCGAATCTTGGACTTTGTTGCATGGTCTTTTGTATAAGCCGAAAGTGTTTACTTCAGCAACAAACTGCTTCAGACAGTTAGTATGAATTTTACTCTGTTTCACAATTCTTAATCCACACAAGGCTTTAACCAAATAAAACACCATGTGTATTAATCTTTAAATACTGATCTGTCGACAGATGCTGGAAACACAAGGGTGTATTTCCTCAGGATCAGATTCTAGTAAAAGACAAGTGTGCCCATCCTGAGATTCGGAACCCAAACGGCATGCTAAACAAGACCCAGTTAATACATCTTACACAGGTGCAGACCACGTAAGCTACAACAGACTTTACATAATGCTTCATTAAAATCAATCCGGCTCTGTGACTGCGATGGCTGACAAGTGTTTGAGAAAATACACAGGTCTTGAGACTTCCGCCTTGAAGTTGAACAATCTTTCACACTGTGCTTAAATACGTCACCGCCATCACCACTCTATGGGGAAAAAAGAAAAGAAATGTCAAGCAAAAAACGTGTTGGAATGGATGAGTGAACAATACACTTACAGTATGCACAAACAAGCACAGCTGAGGTTCAAGAGAAACAGAACAATTGTTTCAACGATCAATTACCAGTAGCAAGTAGATTTAGCAGAGATGTCTTATTACTCAAAATTCAATGATGGATATAAAATTTATCCTCACTTGTATCAATGTGCTCTCAAAATATGCTTGGGCTGTGTAAATAAAAGGCCAAGACAGTTTCTCTGGGTTTTAGTTTGATCTTTAGACAGGGTCGAGTTCCTAAAAGCTATAGACAGGCCAAGGCAAAGAATTTTATAACACATTGGTACAAAAACTTCTAAGACAGAACAATATTGTACATTTGTCACGAACAGCGATGTAAAGGCCAGCATAGTAAAAAATTCAATAGCACCTTAAAATCAAAATGTGGAAATATTTTACATATGCCAATACTTTTCGGTATATAGATGTCCCGTCAGACGTTCTGCAGAGTTATAACCACAGTTTCACACCACGATTAAAACAAGACCTGTAGATGTGACTCCTGAAAATGCTCTGAGTGTTTGGAAAACAGTCTATGGTAGGGCCAGGCAAAGAAAATCTACTCCGTGCACTTTGAAAATAGGTGATCATGTCCGAGTTTCAAAATTAAAAAGTGTATTCGAAAAGGCTATGAGCAGTGGTTTACAGATGAGATATTTATTATCGTGACTCTTTTAAAATGAATCAAACCTGTCTATAAACTAAGATTACCCAGGTGATGAAATTAAAGGGATTTTATGCAGAAGAGTTACAAAAAAATAAACCCCCGATGCTAACCAGGTGTACCGCATCCAGAAAATTCTAACCACTCACGGGCGAGGTAGAAACAAGCATGTGTTGGTAAAATGGCTTGGTTGGGACAAGAAATTTAACAGTTGGGTCAAGACTTCAGAAGTGAAAGACAAGGAGTTGAGAAACCAAGAAAAAATGTCTAAAGTCAGAAATGGATTTTATATAACACTGCTGAGTAATTCATCGGCCAGAACTTTTCCCAACACGACAGCATCATTAACCGTTCAGGTAGCCAAGACAATAGAACTGCCCAGTAGACTGGAAGTGGCACTGGTGGAACTGACTTACCCAAAAATGTTCAATTCCATCACCCAGGAAGCACAATTTACACTAATGAATGAGGAAACAAGAGAGCATGAAGTGACAGACCCAGAGACAGGATGTACCAGAAGGTTTTAGAGAGAGAATCTATTACACACCCAAGGAAACTGGCAGTGCAGCCCAAACACACCATGGGCATCCCATTACCTCAGCCACCTTCCAAACCATACCCTTTATAAAGCAAATCATAAAGTAAACACCAAGGTGTCTTAAAACAATAACTTTATTGTATATTTCAAGGACACACACTGTTTGCATCCTTTACCTCATGATCTAACCCAACCCATCTGTTATAACAGGATACATAAAGGGAGAAAAAAAAAAAGGATAAAGGTGTCTTAAAACAACAAGTTTATTGAAGCAAAATTCCAAACATAGCAATTAACACGTAGTCTTTGCTTTCAGAGTTACACACTGTGTGCTATACATATATATTTTTTAAATGTATGAATAAAGCAGGAGAAACAGCAGGAAAATATTCACTGATACATACAGTATATGATGTGGGCATCATAAATGTTTATGTTGGTGTAATGCACTCTAGACAATAATGTTTTGTACTGTATGTTGCAAACTTCATTGAAAAGATTTCTTGAGCATTCTGTTCATAAATTTGTCAAAAGAGACTTTGGGTAAATTACAGTATGAAACTGCTTAGGAAAATTATACAAACAAGCTTGTGTGAATGAGATCAGTAACCCATTTGAAAAGAAACAAAAACACAATTGTATACAAGTATGAGAACACAATCAATTGCAAACCAGGTCCAAACCTATCAGTGAACCAATAATACCCCTAAATAAAAGTGTTTAATTCAGCACATGTTTAATATATTTGTATTTCACCAAATTATGCAAGCCTATTTTCTCTGTTTGGAACAGAGCCGACCACTAAAAGATGGTCCTCACAGGCTGAATCAGTTGTGCATAAGCATCAACGGGTATCTCTCCCTGCTCAAAAACCGACATAACATCATCCACATTTCTCTTGACAGATTTAAGAAAACAGGGGAGATTATACATTTTAGCATAGCACAGACACAGGACACAAGTCTAGCCTTTCTACCCCTTTGGAGCATAAATAAGCTAGGTCTATAAGCCCAAGAACGTTTTTAGACAGGCATAGATCCAAATTACCTGTTTAGATTTCTCTGGTTCATGTTCTACCGACTGGTTATCTTCTATAATGATGACACCGGTCTCTGCTTTAGCGGTATGTTTTGTTGTTGCAGAATCCATGTTTTGCTTCTTTCTAGTAAAAGAAAACAGATAATGGTGTGTCTCGGCGATGGACCAGCAAGCTCCAATGCCACAAGGGACCAGCGAGAACGCTCGACTGGCCAAGCGACACAGGTAAGCTGTGATCGGCAAGATCTGATGCCGCGACGGACCAGCGAGGACACTCGTCTGTCCAAGCGACACAGGGACTATGGTTAGCGTAGCCAGTTAAAACCTTGCAAAAGTGGTGGACTCAGCCAACCAACTTAAGCTCGGTCAAAAGAAATGTTAGCTGTAAAACAAGCGTTGGTGTCTCCTTTCTGACTTGGACAGCGGTGGACTCAGCCGACCTGCTAGGTCTCTGTCATAAGGAGATGGCTACCAGTGCTTGGTTTTACCCAAAGGAGAGACAGAAAATAAAAGGCGAGGAAAAAAAACCAACTTACCCAATTCTTATTATTGAGGAGCCCGGGCCTTTGGGTCCAAATATCTGTACTTAAATATGCTTTTGGGCGAGGCTTTTACAACGCTGGGGCCAATCAAAACGTTTTAAGAAAAGATTTTTTAAGATAACCCGCCAACATATTTTTAACCAATCAACAAACACATGCCGCATGTTAAGCTAGCCAATGGAATTACACCATGCTGGTTCGGGCGTGTGCTGAGTGCATCCAGCGCTTCCCAAATTCAGAACCGCCAATCAGGATACACACCAGGCAGCTGGGATGTGAAGAGTCTCTATGGCTAAAAGGCAATATGGCGCGACTGAAAAATGTGTGAACTGGTCTGTCAATGAAAACGGTGTTAGCATATGAATTTAACAGTAACAGACAAAATCTTTATAATACTGTACATGCAATGGTGACGCACTCATAGGGCAGCCGCTCTCTAACCCAGGAGATCTGGTTTTGCGATTGGGGACGAGAGCAAAAATAAGACAGGTCTTTTTAAGTGTGTATCTATCTATCTATCTATCTATCTATATTATCATGATTAAAATATTAATCTGTGTTATTCTAACATAGCCCCATAAACAATTGGTAAAAAAAAAATGGAATGCTCTTCTTGTCATTCTTAATAAACACAATTTAACTGATAATACGCCTAGAAGTTGGTAAGACACGCTAGGGCTAATGGTTTTGTAAATAAATAAAAATCCGGTAACGCGTTAATATTTATATATAAGTCATGAAGGTGTGTACACGTTTAATTAGTCTTTTTATTCCTGGCATGATTAACTTGTACCTTTAAAAAGAAGAAAATGCATTATTTTGGTGCATAGCACCCATTTATTAAGTAACTAGGATATGTTAAGGAAAAAGAAGCAGCGATGCTCCTCTGTGTATAAGCCCGTGGCGCATGCATAGAGCTGTCGCTTTCTAAATCAGCAGATCGGGGTTCGCACCTGGACAGTAAAGTATGACATTGACTCTTAAAAAGTGTATGTTATTATGACCTTGCATTACGGTGTGTCATTCTTTTATAGACCCATAAATGAAAAGGTAACATGGAATTCTCTTGTTGTTATTCTTAATAAGCGCAATTTAATTTATGATAGGCCTAGAAGTTGGTAAGTCATGCTGAGGCAGACGGTCTTGTAAATAAATAAATAAATAAAAACCCGGTAACGCGTTAATATTTATGTATATATAGGTCATGATGGTGTGCACGTGTAATTTGACTTTTTATCCCTGGCATGATTAACTTGTGCCTTAAAACAAGAATAAGAAGAAGAAGAAAAAAAAAAAAAAAGAACCAGAGCCACGGATGCGTGTGTTGTCCGGTGGTGCACCCGTAGAGCTGTCACTTTCTTAAGATAGGGGATCTGGGTTCGCGTCCGGGCAGACAACAAAAGTAAAACATTGACTTTTCAAATGTGTATATGATTATGCATTACTGTATGTTATTCTATTATAGCCAAGTAATCTAAGTGGTCAAATGGAATTCTAGCAGGAGTTTGAAATGAATAATAGATTTTTACTCGCGAAGGCAGATAGGAAGAGCATTCCAAATTTTAGGGGCCATCACAGCAGTGCTCATTTACTGCTTTACTCTTTAATGTGTTCCTCAGTTGTGAAATGGAAGCTACTGTGTTTGCTACATCTCAGACTTTCTAGCGAGTAAAAGGACATGAATATGGTGGATTCAGGAAGTGTTCAGACCCATTCATTTTCTACACTTCCATACAGTCAAACTTAACAAGACTAAATTAAATTGAAGATTTACAGTAATTTTAAATGGTTACGTTTGCTGGATGAATATCTATCTATCTATCTATCTATCTATCTATCTATCTATCTATCCTCAATAAACCATAAGGACAATTAAGAACATGTCAGAAAGGTCTACAAATGTATTAAAAAGGAATAACAAGCAAACAAATATTAAGATTTACTTGTGTTAATTCATGATTCCCCTTTGGATTTGTTTGGTTTGTTGATTTCTTCACCAATCTTATATATAAACGTCTACATGTGGAAGCCTGTGTGTCTGTCTGGCCCGGAAGTGAGAAGGGGAGTCAGGGTAAGGGCTCCACCTCTAAGGAAACAGAAACTTGCTTAGCTGCTAATACAGAAGCGAGGCGAGCACATCGTCACAATGAATCCTCCTGGAGAGAGACGCCCAGAGTAGTTCTGTTCAATTAACTGACATCTCTACATTTCAGTTTTTTTTCTGATGATTTCAATAGTTTCTAGGACCCCAGGCTTTTTACAGCATGTGCTTACACAGCAAATATAATATATATATTTTGATACATAATAAATTTTAGTATTGACATAAAGTGAATACTGTATTGGCAAAATTATAATATGTTTACTGGCATTTAATAAGGCAAGCAGATATTCAAATATCTTTGAATGCATCTGTTCATCCATTTACACATTTTCTAAACTTGCTAAAGATAAAAAATGAGAGGTTTGCTTACCTTGGCAGTGACATTCATGTCTCTGGGGACTCTTCCTATGAAGTCAGTAGACGGATTGGGAGAGCATGGGGGGGTTCATAAGGTCACTGAAAAGGGGTGTGTGACACTCCCGAAATCTATGCAAAAGGACGAAGGCCCAAGTCTTTAGAGTCCTGGTGCTTCCTGTCTTGCTATATAGTTGCGAGACATGGACGTTATCCAGTGACCTGAGACAAAAACTGGGCTCTTTTGGTACTGTGTCTCTCCGGAAAATCCTTGGGTACCTTTGGTTTGACTTTGTGTTGAATGAGTGGTTGCTCATGGAGTCCTATTGAGGCACAGTACCTGCATTGTGAAGGAGCGTCAGTTACGGCACTACAGCCATGTGGCTTGTTTCCCTGATGGTGATCCGGCTCATAAGATCCTCATTGTTGGGGACCCGAGTGGCTGGACCAGGCCAAGTAACACCTGGTTGTGGCAGACAGAGGGTCATTTCCAGAGGGTGGGACTGGACACCGTGTCTGCCTGAGGGGTTGCCAACCGGGATCCTGAGTTGTTTCATCATGTAGTGGGTGAGGCAACGTGCTGTACCCCAATTTGACTTTACTTGCTAAAGATAATTAGAGGGTCGCAGGGATCCATAGTTGCAGTTTAAATAATTGTGTGTTTTAGTTTGGTCTTATTTAATTCTGCACAGTTTCATTATGACTGTAATATGTGGAGATACTAATTGATATGATATTATTTATATTTTTTGCATTCATACGCTAAAATCTTTCAGTCTTTTTTATTGTTTAAAAATGCAACGACTAATAATGGTTTGGGGTGGCACTGCAAACCCATATATTGTACTTTGTACATACAAAAAAATAAAGTGCTTTTAATAAAGGAAACATCTCTGAAGAGACAAGTTTGAAAAAAAGCTGCCCAAGATGATAAACTTCCTGTTAAATACAGGGCAGGCAGGAAGAGGTGGGTCTAAGTGGATGGACACTGGAAGTGAAATCAGAGGTGATAAGGCTGTCAAGCATCCAGTCTGCAGAGGGAGGAAGAGATGAGGCATTAATAAAGTGCAGAGCCAGCTCGTGCAACAGTGAGGAATTACCACCACCAGAGCCATGAAGATGTCCCCAATGTGTATGTGTGTGACAATTGTTTTAATAAATGTGTCTTTATCATTAATTTAAAAATTGTGAGAGAGGGAAGCAGCAAAAAAATAACAATTCTTGGTTTTGTAAAACCATATGATTATGCTACCCACATATAGTTATATGGTGTCTGCATTTTAGTAAACTTTGCATATATTTCCATATACATGTGTTTCAGTGTTAAGTGTATAAATGTGTGTTCTATGATAGACTAGAATCTGCACAAGTTTACCATCTGTGCTACATATTGTACCAACAAAAATCCACAGGCTTTAGCTGATTTACAATGGAAAAAAATTGGGTTCAAAAAATAGCTGAGTGGAACTCATTAATTTTTTGCTGTTAATTATCAAACCAACTTAATCCAGTTCAGAGTAAGCATCACTGAGATTGAAACCAGCCCTGGACAGGAAGCCAGTCCACAACATCGCTTATTACGTACTCACTAACACCCACATGCACACAAGGCAGAAAAGAAATTGTTATCTAACTTAATATGCATCCCCTAATCTGGGAATGTGGGAGAAAAACCAGAGCACCTCGAAGAAAACTACTGTATGTAGGAATGGGAAGAACACGCAAACTCAACACAAGGTCTGTGTTTGAATACACTGGAAGGACAGCTTGACATCACATAGACAAGGACAGCAACTACTTATAAAGCAACTGGGTTGAACTCCAATATTCGGTCTTTTAAAAAATATTTTGTCTGTGTTATAGAGGTATTAAACTGTATGAAACTGGCTGAATTATTAACAGATAGCAGAGTAGTAGAGTATAGTATAGTGGTTATCTTTGCTGTCTACCAGTTATATGGATGTGCATTCAATTCCAAGCCCAGGCACTCACTGTGTGGAGTTTGCACATTCTCAACATGTCCACATGAACTCGAGTTTCAGAGGACATCCAGAGTCCTCAGTTCTCAGATTAACTGCCATATCTAAATTGGCATACTTTGAGTGTGTGTGGATGTCTGTCTCAACATGCTGTGTGAGAGTCTGCCATTCCATCCAGGTCTGGGTTTCTTGCTGCAATAACTAACACCAAAACTAACCAATGTTGGAAAACTGATAGATGAGTGATTTATTGGTAAATGAGCCCAAGATGAGTGATTTATTGGTAGATGCACGCAGTGTGAGAAAAAGAGGCAAGTTTCTCCTCATAGATCAAGTAACAACACTTTCTAGACTTTTTTTTTGCACCTTTGAACGCATATACAATAGCCAGATGTTCAGATTACTCCAGAATCTCAGCAGAGTATCAAGTGAGTAAAAGACATTTTCACTAAGGTAGTCAATTATATTTTCTATAATGCCTTACATGATCTTTGCTCCCTGCACATGTGCTTTAGTTGAAAGGCAGAATATCTGTTTTATTAATATGGAAATAACAAGAAGCTGCTAATTTAACCCAAGATAAAATGTGTGGGTGTGCATCATGTGTTAATCTGTATTGTGAGTATAAATGTCTGTAGCCAGTCAATCTCTGTAGCATAGCAATATCTCCCACCCCATACGGAGTCTGTATGGACACTTGCTAAACTACAGAGAGTTCTAACTGTTCTCTTTAGTTCTATTCGACCAGGGGTCCTCGTGTTCAGTCATGAAGGCCCTCTGTAACTCTAGGTTTTCATACCAGACAATTTCTTTCATTTGTTGGACACCTACATTAAGTAAGCTAGATGTTCCTGTATTAACCAATTTGTTTTTTGTTTGTGTGCTTATTGTTTCAGTCCAGAAATTACAAACTGGTTATGCATTTTTTTACTGAATGAAGCAGGAGTTTCTCTGTAAGAAGCTTAAGAATTGTTTTTTTTCTGTTAAATATGTTGTGCTTTCAGCTTTCTATTTATTTATGCTGTTATTTCATTATAAGCACACTAATAACAGTAATTTAGTTGCATTCTCTGTTGTTTGCACTGGTGTCTGTTCTACCTGTCATTAATTCTCAGTATTCAGATATAATTAAGAGAGCAAACACCACAGAAAAAAAGCATATTTAAAAGAAATTGACATAATGCACACACATATCCCACTTTGTCAGGAACAGGCACTAGACTACTATGGAACCCAAACTTTTAGTACAGTGTGTTTTAGGGAGAGTGCCTTTTCCTGAGTTTGGGGTTCTGAAATACATAAAATAAAGTTAATCTGTCAATGGGTGGTGTCACACACGTGCGATTGGGAGACATCTGAAAGGCCTTAAGAATAGTACTACCATGCCAGACCAGGGGGTGGCAAGCTGCACTAACTCTCTTTCTAAATCTTCTGCATACCATCCACAGGAAATCTCTCCAGGTCCTCATACCAGTGATGGCGTCACTTCCGGTCCTGGCGCCATGGATGATGCCACTTCCGGGACAAAAGACATCACTTTTCGGTTCTGGCACCAATGATGACATCACTTCTGGTACAGAAGACGTCACTTCTGCTTCTGGTCACAATGATGTCACTTCCAGCCCTGGACTTTAAAGCCACCATCTTTTCCTGTTATATTCAGTTCTGTTGTGGACTCGAACCTGTGATCATCTCGATCAATTTTTTTTTTGCAGCCAAGGCACAATATATGGGTGGCTGTCCCAATCCTTTTTATATATATATATATATATATATATGGTCTGCTTTTGTGACAGTGGGTACACTTTAAGAAACATCATTTATACAAGTTAGATATTTCAGCTTTAAAATTACTTACCTAGGAAATGCAAGGTTCTTCTGCTAGTTTCTTATAAATGTAAATCTAACACTAATGTGTTATTCTGAATAAAAATAGGGAAAAAAACATCTCATTAAACAGTGAGATTAATTACAGGTAAAAGTGACTGAATGATTGTGAAACGAGTTGGAACAAAAACCTGCAGCTACAGGCAGAACCCCAAGTACTGAATTAAGAGCCGCCGTGTTAAACAAAAGTCAGGTAAATTGTTGTCAGCTATGCTGCTGACTGTAATGCCAACATTGTAAATCTAGGCCAGAAATGAATGATTGAAAGCCCATTGTCATTACTTAGTGGTTAAGGAAGGATAATAGAATGAAAAATACAATAATAGAGAGGTTCAGCTTCTATAGGCACTTTCCCACTGCAGAAACGTTTTTCAGGAACGAGGAACCTTTTCAAAGCTTAAGAACTTCTGCAGCATTCCCACTGCAAGACCTTGGGCCATTTGTAGTGCCTGCAAGGTAGTTCCTGGTACATTTTTTACCTTCTACTCCAGGGTATATACTTTTTGTTCAACTAGCAACCATCATGGGTGGGTTTCTGCAATGAATTGTGCTGATTGGTTGATCACAAGCATAGGCACCATCTTTCAAATCTGTTAGTAGTATGGGCTTTGGAGAGTATGACCACTAGGGGGAGTTGTAGCACCCCAAATCCCAGACACAACTGTACAGGCACAAGTCCTGGTACAATTAAAAAAGGTTTATTTCCATAAAAACCTTTTGAAAAGGCTTAAACAGTGACATAAACACAAACAATGCAATTCTTCTCCTCTTTTCCTCTCTCCTTCCACTCCTTCATGCAAGCTTTGTCCTTCTTCAACCTGACTTCAACTCCCCTGGATGAATTTAAGCAGCTTTTTTTTTTTAATCTTGGACCCAAGAGTACTTCTAGTGATAGGGAATATCCCTGTTGGAAGAACTACCGGGTCAAATGGAAGTCCTACAAAATAAGAATTGCGGCTCAATGGAACCAAACATGACTGCCCCCACAGGACTACAGGTCCCAGCATGAGTTGCTGATGTCCTTGTCGGAATCCTGACCCAGGAAGCATGTAGTCCTCACAGGTTATCTCCCCCTGTCTTTTCATCAAACTGGCCTCCTAGCCGGGTACTGTTCTTTGGTTCAACCCTGTCAGGATGCCAGCATGCCCACTTCTGTATTGGCATCTTCTGTCACCCCCTGGCTAAGGGAGGATGATATTTGCCTTGTTTCTCGTACCATTGAAGGGCTGGCTACTGGCTTACTAAAGCACACACACATGCATATATATCCATCCATCCATTATCCAACCCGCTATATCCTAACTACAAGGTCATGGGGGTCTGCTGGAGCCAATCCCAGCCAAAACAGGGCATGGTGCCAGCCCACCGAAGCACATATATATATATATATATATATATATATATATCGTGGTATAAGACCCAGACACAAACAGGCGGACACCATAGGTACAAAACCTAACACACATTTATTAACCATATTTACAGTGAACCACACAACCCAGTACTCCCCCAAATTCCAGGCCTCACAACAATGCCTCTCTCTCTAGGTCCGCCTCCACTCCTCTCCTCCCGAGCTCTTTCCTTCTTCCTCCCGATTCCAGTCATTGAATGGAGGGAGGCGGCCCCTTTAATATCCACCCTGGTGTGGTGGAAGTGCCGGCTGTGCACCCAGAAGCACTCCAGGTGTCCCTGGTCTTCTTCTCCCCAGCACTTCCAGTTGTGGCGAAAGTGCTGAGGGCCAGGGCTCCTCAGGCATCCTGGTATCCCTTGGCGGTGACCACGGGCCCATATAGGGTTGAGCTTCCATGCTCCTTTCCCGTGGTCCCCAAAGTCACCAGGGCGGTCACCCCCTCATGGTCTTGAGGAGGTGTAATCCCTCCTCTGGTCCTTCCGGACGTCCTGGCTGGGTACCACCCCCAGCTGCTCGCCACTATATACATCCATACATCATTCACTAATGGTACAGAGCTGACTGAAAGAATCAGTAACACTAGCAGAAAAAATTTACTTGCTTCTGTTTATTATTGGTTTAACATTTATTATGAATTACTGTATAGTCAAAGAAGAGCTACTGTATACTTGAGCAAAGCATGATGCAGTCAGGGTTTCCTGTGATTGCCGCTTGTCTAGTCTTTGACAGAGTCTTTAGGCAAGAGCAGGAGCAGTGTCTTCCATCTGTCCATAGGTAAGCTCTGGAGTTCCATGCAGTTGGCCAATTGTTATACATTCTCGTTGAATATGCAACCTCTAAACATGGGTAAAATTGGTTTGCTGACAAGCATGATTAGGGAATAGCACATAGTTACTGCAGAGGTTGTTTGCTTGGGAAACCTTGAAATAGCTGTCAACCCTGATAATGCTGACCATAATGTTGATCATTACTAAATAGGGCACATCAGCACTTGATTCATCTCATTTCATTGTCATCTGGTCAGCTAGTATGTGTGGCTATAAAATAATGTGTTTTAATAAACCTCACAGACTATATAGTAGCATACGTAAAACTTGCCTTACATGCCACCCTTTGACACTGTGACCTGGGGCTAGTCTATGACAAGCTTCCAACAAAGCTGAAAGTACTCAGCCCTCACTGTGCATAATGCTCATCTAGAATTTTTATAATGAATTGGAGTGTACCTGGTTTTTGTTTTGATCTGATTGAAACAATTTCAATTCAAATTATGAACACAATTGTATGGACAATTACAGTTAAAAAACTATGAATGGATGGTGATCACTTTGTGAAAACTCTCATTAGTGGTTTGTGGAAGTTTCATTTTCTTTTCCTGCAGAGGTAGTTACTTTTTATCAATTTTATGTCTTACATTAATTATTGTTGCAACAGAATTTCAATGGGCCTTTGCAGTGGGTACCACTGTCCCACATTACATTATGAATAGAAAAAGGAGAGGTTAGGAGCATGCGCTGATACAGCGCATTGCTGCACCCACCACATGACAAACCAACTCAGGATCCCAGATTAGGACCCAAGTGCAGCCATGCAATGGGTGACACCTCAGCACCACACTAGTTCAGATGGAATGAAACAGTGTGAGGTTTTTATGGTGGCTGGAGTGCCAATTCTGCCACCAACCCCCAAGTTATTCCCTGCAGGTTGGAGGGCCTACTTGCAGGTCCAGATGCAGATTGAGGTCATACCCAAGACGGAGCAATTGCAGGTTAAGGGCCTTGCTCAAGGGCCCAACAGAGTAGAGTCACTTTTGGCATTTTTACAGGATTCGAACTGGCAACCTTCCGATTGCCAGCGCAGATCCCTAGCCTCCGAGCCACTACTCCGCCCATCATATTTAGATGTAACATTTGTCTAAAGCACTTCACTGGAATTTACTGTTATTTGTCTTGGTGCAGGGTAGAAGGGTATAGGTTTATGGGGCATTGGGACTCCTTTTGGAACAGATGGGACCTGTTCCCGCGGACGGGTTACATCTGAACCGGAGGGGCACCAATGTATTGGGGAGGCGTATGTGTAGGCTAGTCGAGGATTGTTTAAACTAGGGAATGGGGGCAGGGAGTTTAGGACAGGCCAGATTTAGATCTATACATGGAAGAACAAACAATGGTGTAGAAATAAAAATGCATAGTAATGTAAATTTTAAGCAAACACGTAAAGATAGAAGGATTAACACATTAAAAATAGCTTGCCTTAATGCTAGAAGTATCAAAAATAAGGTAAGTGAGTTGGAGTTGTATGTAGCAGAGCACAATTATGATATTATAGCAATAACGGAAACCTGGCTAAATAACAAAGATGGGGATGAGTGTAACATAGAGGGATACACATTTTTAGGAAGGATAGACAGAACAGAAAAGGAGGTGGGGTTGCTGTTTATGCCAAACAGGAATTAAATGTAAGTCATCTTCAGTTGGATGATGAGCCCCATCTTAGTGAGGACATGTGGCTTCGCCTGGAAAATATTAGGGAAAAGGTCTCATTTTAGGAGTGTGTTATAGACCACCCAATTCAGACAGTAATTTCAACACACATCTTTTAGTAATATCAAAAGGCAAGTTTACAGGGGATATTATAGTCATGGGGACTTTAATTATCCAAATATTAACTGGGATAACCTTACAGATGGAGGAGCACAAGAGCAGGAGTTTTAGAAGTAATCAGCGACTGTTTTTAACACAGCATGTTAAAGCACCAACAAGGGGTGAAGCCTGTCTGGATTTAGTATTCTGTAATAATCAGGATAGAATTGAGGGTGTAGAGGTGATTGAACCACTAGGGTCAAGTGACCATAATGTAATACAATTCTCAGTATTTTGTAAGAGTACAGATGCAAAGACTAAAATTGTTAAGTTGAACTTTAGTAGGGCTAATTTTGAGCAGATGCACAAAGTCTAAGTAGGATAGACTGGGATAAGCTTTTAAATGTGGAGACAGTCGAGGAGCAGTGGAACAGGTTTAAAAATGTTTTACATGTAATGCAGGACAGATACATACCTAAATTTGGAAGTAATAGGAAACTAAAAAATTCTCCACGATGGATTAATAAAGATTTAAAAAGAAGTTGCAAAGGAAAAACTGCTGTATAAGGCATATAAGACTAATGACTGCAAAGAGAACCGTAGTATGAGAACATGAGGGCAACCATTAAGAAGGATATCAGAGAGGCTAAAAGACAGTTGGAGAGGAATATAGCAGATAAGGCGAAAGAAGACCCCAAGAGATTCTTTCAGTATTTTAGTAGTAAAAGAACAGTTAAGGAGGAGGTCAAGTTCATCAGGAATAGTAAAGGGAATTAAAAGATACAGACAATGAAATAGCAGATGCCCTAAACTTACATTTTTCTGAGGTGTTTACAAGTGAGCAAGTGGATAACCTGCCAGAGGTAAACACAACTACTAAGGAGGTACTGAGGGATTTGGAAATTGTAGAGGGAGAAGTGCTGCTCAGATTAAATAAGATGAAATCAAACAAATCACCAGGCCCAGATAATATTTATCCTCGTGTTCTTAAGGAGGCTAGTGAGTACATATATAAACCCTTGACACATATTTTTAGGAAGTCACTGTGCACTGGAGAGATTCCAAAGGACTGGAAAATGGCAAATATCATCCCATTATATAAAAAGGGTGACAGGGCAGATCCAAGCAACTATAGGCCAGTAAGCTTAACAAGCATCACAGGAAAATTAATGGAAGGAATTATTAAGGATAAGATTGAGCAACACATGACAAGGACAGGAGTTATTCTGAACAGTCAGCATGGGTTCAGAAGGGGAGGTCGTGTTTTACTAACATGTTGGAATTCTATGAGGAGGCAACAAAAGGATACGATCAAAGTGGAGCTTATGATATTATTTATCTGGACTTTCAGAAAGCATTTGATAAGGTGCCACATGAGAGGTTGGGCATCAAGTTAAAAGAAGTGGGAATTCAGGGTGATGTTTTTAGATGGGTGCAGAATTGGCTCAGACACAGGAAGCAGAGGGTGATGGTGCGAGGAACCTCATCAGAACTGGCTGATGTTAAGAGTGGTGTTCCACAGGGGTCAGTGCTAGGGCCGCTGCTATTTTTAATATATATAAATGATTTAGATAGGAATATAAGTAACAAGCTGGTTAAGTTTGCAGATGATACCAAGATAGGTGGATTAGCAGATAATTTGGAATCCGTTATATCATTACAGAAGGACTTGGATAGCATACAGGCTTGGGCAGATTTGTGGCAGATGAAATTTAATGTCAGTAAATGTAAAGTATTACACATAGGAAGTAAAAATATTAGGTTTGAATACACAATGGGCGGTCGAAAATCGAGAGTACACCTTATGAGAAGGATTTAGGAGTCATAGTGGACTCCAAGCTATCAACTTCCAAACAGTGTTCAGAAGCCATTAAGAAGGCTAACAGAATGTTAGGTTATATAGCACGATCTGTGGAGTACAAGTCCAAGGAGGTTATGCTCAACCTTTATAATGCACTGGTGAGGCCTCATCTTGAGTACTGTGTGCAGTTTTGGTCTCCAGGCTACAAAAAGGACATAGCAGCACTAGAAAAGGTCCAGAGAAGAGCGACTAGGCTGATTCCAGGTCTACAGGGGTTGAATTATGAGGAAAGATTAAAAGAGCTGGGCCTTTACAGTTTAAGCAAAAGAAGATTAAGAGGTGACATGATTGAAGTGTTTAAAATTATGAAGGGAATTAGTACAGTGGATCGAGACTTGTATTTTAAAATGAGCTCATCAAGAACACGGGACACAGTTGGAAACTTGTTAAGGGTAAATTTCGCACAAACATTAGGAAGTTTTTCTTTACACAAAGAACGATAGACACTTGGAATAAGTTACCAAGTAGTGTGGTAGACAGTAAGACGTTAGGGACTTTCAAAACTCGACTTGATGTTTTCTTGGAGGAAGCAAGTGGATAGGACTGGCGAGCTTTGTTGGGCTGAATGGCCTGTTCTCGTCTAGATTGTTCTAATTGTTCTAATTGTTCTAATTGTCACTTAACATTTTTCCAGCTAAGGTGTGTGCACATCAAGGTTATTACAGTTTTGCCTTTTTATATTAGTTTTTATTTCTATATTTTTCTGACCTTACTTGGAAAAATCAGTTTAGTTTTAGTTTCCTTCATAGTGTATTTTTAGTTTTAGTTTAGTTTTTATTTCACAAAGACATTTCTATTTTATTTTTATATATCTATTAGATTCAGTTTTAGTTTTAGTAATTAGGGCATGGAGCTCCTACAGAGTTTAGTATTGTGTCATAATCAGACAGATCTGTACACTTAACAGATCTGGATATAAGTTTAATGTTAGTGGAAGCTTACTACACTACATGGTTTATTGGTTTGATAAAAGCAAGCATAATCAAATCTAGATGCTGAATATGAACAATTTTACACAATTTTATGATTTTTTAAATATTTTCTCATGAAAATCATGGGAGCTTAGGAAGAACAGGGCTGTTAGACTTGAATCAGTGTGCAGACCCCACCTAGCTGTGTTGAGGGAAACAAAGAAAAACAAGCATGTAGTGTCAAGGTTAGGGCAGTGAAACTTGAATAGGACAACATAAAGGACAGTAAGCCCATAATGAGCTGAGCAAGAGCAGGTAATAGGAGTAATGACAGGCATAAAATGACAGAGACAGCATCTGAGATTAAGAACAATGTATATATTATCTAAACCTATTTATCCAGAACAGGATCGAGGACCTGTGGAGCCTACCGCAGCAGGATTTGAAGTAAGGTAGGAAAACTCCCTGGTATGTAATATGAATGATAAGACTGATGTTAAGTACAAAATGAATATGATATTTCAACTATTTTGAGAGAGAGAGAGAAAAACACTGAAAAAAGGGAGACAAAAATTTTAAAATATAATTCTGCTAATGGATTACTTTCACAATATCAGGTATTTTGAGTTGTGAATATGAACTAAAAAAGCTAAATTAATAAATATAGAATAAATACAAAAACACCTTAGTATGTTTAGCTTTTCTTCACTTGGTAGACTCTCTTTACCTACCTACCTGTAGTTCAGTAGAGACATTGCCAGCTCAGGAGTTTTACAAGGCTTGTATCGCTCCGTTGTTAAACGACGTTTTTAAAGCAAAAGTGATTGATCAGTAACAATATCCTGATCTTGTATGATGACCTTGTCAGTCTCTCAATCAGTGCTGTTTTGTTTTCAAAAACCGGGAGTGGTCTCCCATAGACTTTCTTGTGTGCTCAGATATGGAGATGGATATTTGAGGAGTAAACCGCAAGACAATGGTTATATTTTTATATTATGTACATTAAGTAACCATCAACAACAAATCAAATCAAATCAATAATATATTCAACAAATATTATAAAAAGTAAAGTTGAATAAATTGGACCCTGCAACTGCATGAATAAAAAAAAAAAAAAAATCAAGCATGTGTTCAGGTAATGTACCAATTCCGGGTGATGGATTTGGCCCAAAAGTTAATACAGATCTACAATTGCGGTGTAACAACCACATGCTGAATTTCATCCATCTATCTGGTTGCGTTTTTCAGTTATCTTGTTTACACACACACACACACAATTCCAAAAATGGTAAAAAGCAGTCACCTGAGAAATAGACTGAAACATTACTCACTTGTGATTTTTCTGTCCATATGGTAAATGTTTTGTTGACCAGCACATTCTGATTTTAGCCATTTGAATTACATATTGATATACAACAAGCACAAAAAAGGCGGCACATAAATCGCTTCTATTCCACACAAATTACGCACCAAGATTCAGTTTGCTCTGTCATCGCAAATGCTGTGTTAACAGTTGCCCTCCGCCACCAGCTGCTGTTCACTGGATGAATATGTGCGTGGTGGATGACTTTCTGTTTTAGAGTTAAAACTACAAGGGTTAGGGGTTAAAGACTAACGCAAGTATATTCATTCAAAATGAAAACTAAAATATTTTAGTAACTTATTATTTTATACTAGTTAGTCTTTACAGCTACTTTAATAGTTTTGTTTTGTTTTAGTTTTTCATTTTGGTTTTGTTAATCATTTTATTTCAGTTTACGAAAATGTTTTTTTAATAATAGTTTCAGTTTTGATTTTAGTTTTCGTTAACTATAATAACCTTGGTGCACATACAGTATGTGCTCTCCCTTTGGTATAACAGCAATAACACACATCAGATGCTATTGTAGTTTTTTTCGATCTATTGCTCTAATTATTATAATCAATCTCTACTATTATTCTTGCATAATTGTTAGAGGAAAACATTCCACTATTTCCTATCCTCCACAACTTCTCTATAGAATGCTCTATTCCCCTGTCCATCTTATAACATTTTCAAATATTGTTTCCTAAACTTGCTATGCATGCCTTGTCCAACCAACCCAGTTATTTGTAGATAGTCTTTTGTTTGGTGGCTTTGTAGATCTCTCTCTTTGAAGATCCATTAAGTGACGTGGCTAGTAAAGGAACTAAACAGTCTTTGCCACTGCAGTTAGATGAGGTGCACGCCTGGCAACATTTTCTTATCAACAGAGGAATGCTTCATATTTTACAATTTGTGTATTAGTCAATCAGGACAATCCTTGCATCCAACAGCTGTCATCTCATTTTTCCACCTTAGTGGTATTTCAAAGTGTGTTTGTCATAGATTCCATAAAACTTCTTGCCTTCTTCTAGTGATATTTGCACAACCATATCATTTAATCAAGTTTACTTTAGCTGAACTTACAACTTTTTATTCTGCAGTTCTTCCACTCTGGATAAGTGGGTCATTTCTTCCCCAGCTATTATCAGGTATGTGCAGCAGACGAAGGCCAGGTTTATACTTCACGCGACGTGACACATGCTCCAGCAGACGCTACTGCTATGCAAGCATTGTAGTGTTTATACTTGTGCACGTACTTTACGTAAATCTGTAAGAATCCATCAGGTGGCAGTGCAAAATATTATCACGGTGAGAACAGGTTCAGCTTCGCTGTGTTGTGAATTGCCTGAAACACCCATTAAATTCCGATGACACCTTACAGCAATATCTCTGAAAAGGATGTTTATTAATTAAATCCATCAATCCAGGGTTGTACCCATTCCAGCTAGCATTGGGCATGAGGCAGAAACAATCCCTGGACAGGGCATTATGTCATTGCAAGGTGAATACAAGCAGACACACACACTGGAGTCATTTTAGCGTCACCAAATCTGCATATCTTTGGAAGGAAACCGGAGCGCACTGTGGAAACTCAGCAGGAAAACATGCAAACTCCAGGCAGGGAATACCAGCAACATGACTCCCTGCGAGAAAACAGCGCTATCGCTCTGCACTGTGTCATCCCCATGTGTGTAATTATTAACAGTGTTTATTATTTAAACATCTCATTTAATGCATTTCATCATGAAAGTGATATCAAGTATAAATCTAAGGATTCTGAATGTGCAGAGAGTCGAAGTGTCATACATTTAATGTGTTCTGTGTGGTGATCTATTGCTCCTTGCCGCTGCTTTCAGGTCAGGAGGAAGCCCCAGAAGTACTTAGAGATTAACAAATGGGTCAGTTTTAAGATGACATTTACGACAGTCTGCTTTAATGATAAACTACGAGGTTAAAGTGGTCATTTCGAGATTAAAGCTGAAATTTCTACTTAAAATCACAAAATGCACCTTTTCACCATGTCCTTATTTTTTTTCTCTGTGGCTCAAGTACAGTGCTGTACATTATGTTGCTGTTGTGAAGTTTCAAAAAAAAGACGGTGCAGAAGATGGTATGTGAGACTTTTAAAATGTATCATGTCATTACGTTGGAGAATATACAACACTTGAATATAAAAGCACCACAAATGCATTTGTATGTCGGCATTTTGCTTCACCACATTGAACCATTCATCAAATATCGAAGCAGCTAACATCGATCCCAGAGGATCCTCAAAGCAGCTTCCTGTCATGCGTAGATAGTAAACAGAGACTCTGACATCACATTCTGACTTTTATCACACTGCACCCCCCGATTTTTTGCTGGTACTGCAACTTGCACATGCGTCGTGTTAATTTCTGAGGACCTGCTCAGGGAACACACCAAATGAGCACTGGGAACGCGTGGCAGCCATGATGCATGCACGTATGTGTTCTGAGCGTGAAGTATAAACGAGCCCCAAGAGTCACTGGTACAGTCACTTTGAATCATCGTAAAACACCACCATTCCTTTGTTGATAAAACACCACCACTGATCTGGAGAGGTTTGAACAAGCACCAAACTGAGTGGCCAAACTAAAATACTTACTTTACTAACAAACTTAAGAAGCATGAAGAGGAGAGCAAATACATAACACAAAACAATGCTTCATCAGTTATCTGTATCATACGTTACAGAACACTATCCAGTCTCATATCATACATCACGAATAACCGCTAGATAAACTAATGTTGCAAGGTCTTACATTTTAATCAAATTAGTGAAAATGTTTCCTCAGTATTATAATACACTAAACTAAAATATACACATTGCATCAGCTATCCAACACAGATGTCTTAAACCATAACAGTATGTTAGATATTTTGTTCTTCTTTGTACTATTAGTTTTAATTAACTTATAGGTGCATTCATTTTTACCTATCAAGCAAAACTTTTCAACTTATAACAAACTGTAACTTACCTTATCAACATAAAAATCTCTTAAATTTCTTTAGGATATTACAAAAGAACAATAGACTAAAGTTAAACATCTGAATTATTCCCATATAGCACATAAATTTCTTGATGTACAAATGACTTGATAATCTGCCCATATAAAAACTGTAATTATTATAATCACGGAACACTAAACTTAAAGTACATTGATGTATCAACAAACTCGTCATAAAATCAACCACTAACAGTCACAAATGAAGTGTTAATAATTTATTCTTTTTCAAAGTTCTCTTTCTTACACATCAAAATATGCAAACTTTTTCTATACTGTAGAAGACTGAAGAGAGAAATCAGTCTAGTATAACATGATAACATTTAGAGCCTGTTTGCGCCACATAATCATTTTATTCAAAGCTTTATAATTCAAACCCTTACACTTGTACTTGCAAGGAAAATAAACCTAATAATTACTGCTTATTATTCTATGTTTGATAGGCAGACGTTCACCACCCAGTGGACTGATTATGTCTGATTTCTTCTCCTTCATTTAAATTTGTTTCATGCAATATTGTATTTCTGGTATCCTATGTGATCCAATCTTTGGCCACAGTGTTTGTTGAATCTGAGGAGAAAATGAAATCTATAGATTTGCAGTAACACATTTTTTTATACATATAATACTGGAATTTATTAGAATTCAGGCCTTACTGTTTTTTTTATTTATCACTGCAAACTGTTGTTTTCCCCTGTGTGCTAAACTTCACTGAAATGCAGCAGGGTCAGTAGCTCATTACTTTATTTAACACTAGCAAAATACCCGCGCTTCGCAGCGGAGAAGTAGTGTGTTAAAGAAGCAATGAAAAGAAAAGGAAACATTTTGAAAATAACGTAACCTGATTGTCAATGTAATTGTTTTGTCACTGTTGTGAGTGATGAGTGTTGTTGTCATATATATATATATATTTACACACACACATAAACATATATATATATACATATCTATACATATACACATATATACATACATATATATCTACATATACACACACACATATACATACATATACACACACACACACATATATAAACATATATATACATATACATACATATCTACATATATACACACACAGCTATTTCTGTATCAGTGCAATACGCTGTTTGTTAAACGGTTGACTCCGCTCTTACGTGCAATAACAAATCAAATCATTCAGTTGTCTTTGCTCATATGTCATTTTAGAGCTGGACGCCTGGCATCTTTTTTTGGCCACAAGTTCGCTTCTGTTTGGTGTGAGGTTCTGTGTTGTGGAGATTCTCAGGATGGATTGCAGTTGCTCATCAGTGAGGCGACTCCTGTGTGCTGTTTTGTTAGTCTTTATCACTGAGAAGAGCTTCTCACACAGACATGTGCTACCAAACATGCACAAGGTTCGAGCCGCATGTAGACGGACTTTTTTTGTTCTTCAAAGTCACCAAAGCGCCGTGCAAACTCAGTGCGCAATAACTCTAGCTTCGCTGCGCTGCATTATGGGATCTGTAGTTTATTGTGTTACCAGCTTCATATACCCGGCTTTAATAACAATAATACAGTATATAAAATGATCTCGGGCCGGATATAATTACACTGGGCGGATGTGGCCCTGGCCCTTGAGTTTGACACATATGGACTAAATAGAACTTGAAAAGATATATTTTTCAAATGTGATCGCAATTCAGATAGAGTTGACGCCAAGACTACAGCCTGCATGCCTCAATGAGTCATCCACCCTCGCTCTTACTTTTTACCGTTCATCTAATGAATACACTGAGTATGGCTTTACCAAAACAATCATTGATGGCTAATAAAGTATCCATTATTCGAGTATGTAGAGCGATATATATATACATATATATATACCCGATCGCAGCGGAGAAGTAGTGTGTTAAAAAAGGTAGAAAAAGAAAAGGGAACATTTTAAAAATAACGTAACATGACTGTCAATATACAGTATTTGTTTTGTGAGTGTTACTGAGTGTTGCTGTCATCAAGGATTTGATTATCATTATTTCTTTCAATCAGGTTCGTATTTGTAGGATGTGTTGTGTTCAAGTTACATTCCGTGTTTGTCAATCGCTGTAAAGATGACAGGTTTCATTCATCGATTCGCTTCTTACTGCATCAATAAACAGCTCGCCTTCTTCTTTATCTGAGACCTGACACACTGCATGGACGGGTTTTTTACACTGTCTTCCTTTAGCGGGACATTGACTTTTTCCACCGCGGTGCTTTGTTTCCACAGTAGCTGCATTTATGAATATGCTTATCAGACGCTTCATATTTTTTTGCTGCCTTTCAATTGTGTAATTCGGTTTTTGTTCAGCACTCTTTGGAACTGTTGCTTTTATCTGTGCACTGCGTCAGTTCACGTGAGCCACTCGGTGTACTTGCATTGAAGGTTCCCAGCTGTGCTGGTGCCATCTCGTGCTATGTCCATAGCTTTATTTAATGTTACCTTAGTCCTGGCACTTAAAACTTTCTCTCGCAGTTTCGCTGAGTTTGTGTCAAACACCACCCTGACTATCTCATCTTCCTCTCCATAAACACAGTCCTTCACCCGTGAATATTTACCCGTGGCAGTTTGCTATTGGATTGCCGCTGACGGACGGCCTTATATGGGCAGGCACTAAATTCCAAACGCCAGCGGCAGCCTGTCTATGAACTTGATTTAAAGTGTAGGGTTAAATCGCGGCTTTGTTTCAAGTAGCAGAACTCATCAATATGGTTGTATATGTCACTCGCTCGCTTCTTATTGTTTCGCTGCCTTCTCAATTATATAATGCATGTTTTCTTGAGCGCTTTTTGAGGTCTTCCTGGTTTTCTATGTACTGCGTGATTACGGGAGGCGGATGATGTCACACTGAAACTCCGCCCCACGGCGTTGAAGCTCATCTCCATTACAGTAAATGGAGAAAAACTGCTTCCAGTTATGACCATTACGCGTAGAATTTCGATATAAAACCTGCCCAACTTTTGTAAGGAAGCTGTAAGGAATGAACCTGCCAAATTTCAGCCTTCCACCCACACGGGAAGTTGGAGAATTAGTGATGAGTGAGTGAGTGAGTGAGTGAGGGCTTTGCCTTTTATTAGTATAGATTGCATCTGTTTTAAGCTGACATACTTGACCTATGTCTTGCATAAATGACAGGCTCTCTCTCCATGATGGATCTTGAACATATGTTTGGTGCTGTATTAATTATGCATCAGTATGGAAAACATTATTATCATCCATCCATCCATTATCCAACACGCTATATCTTAGCGACAGGGCCACGGGGGTCTGCTGGACCCAATCCCAGACAGCACAGGGCGCAAGGCAGGAAACAAACCCTGGGCAGGGCGCCAGCCCACCACAGGGCACACACACACACAGCACACACCAGGGACAATTTAGGATCGCCAATGCACCTAACCTGCATGTCTTTGGACTGTGGGAGGAAACCGGAGCAACCGGAGGAAACCCACGCAGACACATGGAGAACATGCAAGCTCCACGCAGGGAGGACCCGGGAAGCAAACCCAGGTCTAAATATTATTACCACTTTTTAAAATTTATTTGCTCAAGCATTTCTAAACATTCATATGTACAGTATTACAATTTACCTGCAGGCTTTATGTCCCTCACTTTTGGGATCTGCTTCAGATTACTTATTAGTTAATTGATACAGAAAGATGCACATCCTTTTAGACACAGACATACACATAATGACAAATAAGGGACATCTGCCACCACAGACCCTGAACAAGATCTTAATCTTCTTCAGACCCCTTTAAATAGATTTTATCGCACTCCATTCCCATGTAGCTCACTTGGCTGAATCAGAGGTAACTGTATTTCACAAAACAGGACAACATTCAACATAATGGAGAAAACATCTTGTCACAAAAGACAGCCTCTACTGTCCCTCTGTAACAGTGGCCTCCACCCTCGCAGCTGAGATTCTTCACACATTTATCAATGGCTTCAATGGATTCTCTGTGGGGAGCTGAGACAGCAACAACAAGGAAAGAAAAATCTTTCATGGCGATCTGATTCTGCGACAACGAGAACAAATCCAACAATCGGGAAACCACGTGGCACAATTCCACAACAAGAAAGCATTCCCAGAAAAAACTATGCAGTCACAGAGAATATACCAACTTCTTGCAGAAAAGATATAAGGGGAACCTTCACTTCCCATTACAGGGCAAGAGTGCTAACCACTAAATCACCATACACTCCACTGTAATGTTTCCTAAAATACACAACATTTACACACACTCACACTCACATCGCACACGTTTTGATTCTTGCAAACTGTTGTCTCCCTTGCCTTTTATCATTATCAAAAGAACATTTTTCCTTAAAACTTGATCAGAGTTTAAAGGAAAGATGTTTTGCATACTTGCAAACATTTTTAATAAAAGTGGAGACATTTTTATTTTGGTGGCACAGTGGCGCAGTGGGTAGGGCTGCTACCTCGCAGTTAGGAGACTCGGGTTCGCTTCCCGGGTCCTCCTTGCGTGGAGTTTGCATGTTCTCCCTGTGTCTGTGTCAGTTTCCTCCAACAGTCCAAAGACATGCAGGTTAGGTGCATTGGTGATTCTAAATTGTGCTTGGTGTGTGGGTGTGTGTGTGCCCTGTGGTGCGCTAGCGCCCTGCCCGGGGATTTGTTCCTGCCTTGCGCCCCGTGACCCTGTAGTCAGGATATAGTGGGTTGGATACTGACTGACTGACTGACATTTTTATTTTGCTAAATGTTATGCATACTTTAACCCAAATTAACTCAGAGCTCTGGAAACAATTTACAGTATATCAGATATTTTTTCGAAATCGTAGTCAGCAATTGCTCCTTAAAAAAATGTTAACACAAGCATATAAGTTAAATAATAATTAAACAATAACTTTCTTTTTCTTTCTTCTTTGTTTTTCTCTATTGTCTACTTTGATGGTTCATATTAGTATTGGGGTGTGTTACTTCTTTGTCAAAGTTTTAAACAGCCTCATGAATAACAGAGGGTGTCAGCTGCAGTGGAAGGTTCACATGGCACATTTTTAACAGGTGGCGAGCATCACTTTTTCTTTATTTGTTTATTTTAGCATGTTGCTGCTGTGCCAGTCCTGGGTGCAAATGGATTTTGGATTTTTTTTTCCATTGCTCAAAAGACTTTTTGATACAGTGTGAGTATGGTCTGAAGTCATTTCATACTTTTAGGCATATAGTTTTTGAAATAACATTTGTTTCCAGAGTCTAAACACTTGCTGTAAATCCAGAGACATCTCAAATATAGAATGGAATGTTGGAGACAGTTGCTCTGCCCAGAACTGAAGTACAGTCTTGTTAAGTCTTTCTTTTTTAATCTGTTCATACATTTTTGTTTATATGTTGGTTTGAGATACTTAATATTAAAACTGAGAACTGTCCCAATAGCAATGTCAAAATGAACAATAGAATTGCTGGCAGTCTTCTGTCAATAAACGTAGGTATCACAAGCAGATTAGAAAAGAAGGCCAAATCAGTTCTGTCAGATAGTAGCTATCCTTTGTCTTCAAAACAGCAATTTGTTGTCTTCAGGTTACAGATTTTTGACAATCAAAATGAATAGATTTAAGAACTAGTTTTGTTAAAGAGCCAATCTAAGAAAGTTAAAGTTTGAGTTAAACTTACATTAATGTTTGCTTAATTTAAATAGAATATAAATTTCTTCCATAGTCATAACTTATGGTATAGTCTTTTCCCCCTATAAGTTAGTAAGAGATAGAACCTTCTTACTATAACTGAGAAACAGTGTGATAATAAGCTTAGTTGTGGTAAGAACAGGTCCCAGTAAAGAGGGACTTGAAAGACCCATTTTCTACTCAGAGATGGGATTAGCGTACAGTTTTCTGACCGTTTTGAAATGGTTCAGATATGTTAAGTAAATAGTAATGATTTGAGATGTAACAAGATTAAACTTAGAATTGAACTTTTCTTAACATTAATTTTTCCTTTTTTGCTATTTTAATTTTCTTTTTTTGTGTGAACTGTTTTACTTTGAAACTTAACTAAACTTTTAAAAACGAAGATATTTTGTCTGTGGAATCATTTCTGTGCGTCAGGCTTTTGTTGAATCTCATTTTTTTGGGAAAACGCAGCTACAAGTTTATTCCCAGTATCATTGACATTTTGAATTCTAATTCTACTGGATATAGGAGTTCTGAAGAACTCTACATTTTTATGATGTACTGTGTGACGATGGCCAGGGTCCTTGCCCGGTCAGGACGTCCTTCTGAGGAGAGGATGGAAATGTCATCAGCAGGGTTGCATCGGGGACAGCTCCGGAGCCTTGGCATGCAGCACCTCCACCACACCAGGAAGTGCTGCCAGAAGAGAAGCTGGTTTCACATGCAGAACTTCTGCCACATCCAGAAGTGCTGCCGAAACTCATTACTTTAACATGGCTTTCTCATAGCTTCATCTTAGTTAAATCCTGATACTCTGTATATTCAATTAATTATCATTATTATTAATGGTGGCTCCAAAACCCATACTAACCCCTACTTTCTCTTCTGTTCTTTTTCTGGTTTTCTGTGGTGGTGATCTGCGCAACCACCACCTAATCAAAGCACTGTGATGTCCCTACATTGATGCATTAAAAGCCAGAAGTCCACATGACCATCATCATCAAGTTCTTCCATGAGAACCCTGAATACCATGAGGACTGGTTGAGGTCATTTATGTTAGGTAGAATGCCTAGAGGGGGCTGCAATGTCTCGTGGCCTGGAATCCCTGCAAATTTTATTTTTTTTCTCCAGCCATCTGGAGTTTTTTTTGTTTTTTCTGTCCTCCCTGACCATTGCACCTTACTTTTATTGTATGCTAATTAGTGTTCCTTAATTTTAATTATTTATTTTGTATCATGTAAAGCACTTTGAGCTACATTGTTTGTATGAAAATGTGCTATAGAAATAAATGTTGATGTTGTTTATTTACTTATTTGCTTTAGTGAAATTTTCCACAACAAAATGTAGGAAATGAAACATCCCTACACTTTTTAGATTCTCAGTCAGCATCTGTAATACCACCCTTCTTGGGGGAACAACACAGATGGCAGAAGGTAGAGCTTTGAATTATACTAATTGTGCTGTAAATAGCTGTCATGCTGCCATAGCCTAGGGACTTGGTGGAAGTGTTGGGGTTGATGTGCTTTGTAACTTAAAGAGTTCTGTGACATCAGCTCAGGAGCACAGCAAGCACAGCAGAAGAAAACAAAAGAAATTTGCTACAATATTTTTCCATAGTCTAATGTCCTTCCACACAAACTTTATAATTTACTTTCCTTCTACTTTATGAGTCTGGATTTTTTACAGTTGGGGCAGTTACAGTCTAGTAAAAAATTTAATTGTACTTGTACACAAGGAATGAAGTTTCTAAAATTGTATCTGTGCTTCATCATCGTTATTACTATTTTCTGTCTCATTTTCCTGATGCAGGTTGTGGAAGTGACACTGCGCTATTTGCCCCTTCCTATATCCTTCAACTTGCTCTGGCTCTTCGTCGAGAATATCCAGATTCTTCCAGGACAATTAAGAGATATAATCTCTCCAGTGTGCCTTGGCCTTCTTTTGGTAGGCCATGCTATGTACTGTACACCTCCTGTATCCCAACTATGTGCTCAAACCACCTCAACTGGCTCCTCTTGACTCACAGAAGCAGAAACCTGCTAAATCCAATTCTGGGTCAGAGTGTGGAAGAGGATGAATTTTTTGAAAATGTACCCCCTTTATGTAATGGATGCAACCGCATAACTTCTGTGAATGTTATCTACATACTACATACAGTACATCCTCAAACCAGCATAACCATATACATAACAGCTCTTGTATAATCATTTCACACATACAGTACAACACCAATTTCAAGTTTATAAAAAAGAGAGACAGTCACTGTGGCTTAATATTATCTGGCATACTATTTACACTTTTAATATTCAGAGCTGATTAAGTGCTTAGTGTCAAAACCTAAAGTAAATGCCTCTATACTTCTGCTTAAATTGAGTCTTATACCAACCTCTGCCTACATCCTGATGCTTCTCCAGTATACATGACTTGATAGTTTCTACATCAGCATTTCAAATTCATTTTGAATACATTCACCATTACTTTTCCCACTGGTTGATTTGGCTGGTATCACCCTCCTACAAAACATACTGATGTAGCAGTGAGAGCTTTCATCTTTGTAAAATGCTAAGATAACAGTAAAGTTAGGTTGATGTTTGACGGTTCTGCATCAAGCCCCATGTGGCTCTCAGACAGGTGAGCAAACTCAATCCCCCCACTTTTCTTTGCTGTTACCCTGTACTTTGCTTCATCTGCTCACTTTGTTATTGTTCTTAAAATAGTTTTTCAGTTCCCTTCTGTCATGTGATCATATTCACAGGAAAAGGGTGTATGTTCCCTGTGACTTGCTCAGCTTTGCTCATTAATCAAGCACAGACCTGAAGTAAAAGAGAGCTGTAAAGTGTGAAGCCTGCAACTGAGTACTCAAGGGGAGCATCATAACCAAGAGCCTGCTAGGAACATGTTACAATTCTCCAAGAACTGCACACTTGGATTTAATTGGGGGGTTGCTTATGTTTTAGAAATTATTATTATCATTATTATTAATATTAATATTATTAAGACTCAGCCTGTTCTGTTTTAGTACATGTTGTAGCAGTCTACATATTATAGTTCTTTTTTATGTGGCTGTTTTCAGTCACATACTGCACCTTGAAGTCTTTTTATATTACAAGATGTGTAACCTTGGGAGAGAAGGATAGCTCTTTTTATTATCATTCTGAGTCCTATTTTATTTTCTATATATTTCCATCCTATAGGTGCTGTATTTGGGAAGTTTAACGTTTCTTTTAATTCTTATGCTGAGGACACACAGGTCTATATTCCTACAGTATGTGTATCTCTGCCTTGTAGAACTAAGATACTGAATGGCTGACAATTTTCTCGATTTTAATCAAAATAAAATGGAAGCACTGATAGCTGGTCCTTCTGCCAAAGCTCAGATTGGTTTTGAACTCCTTGTCTCTTTCACAGACTTTTGTAAATCTCAGAGTCTTGGTGTGATATTTGATAGTAACCTCTCTTTTAAGAAACAGATAAATTCTGTTATCAAGAGTTGCTTTTTCTAGCTTCGTCTTTTAACCAAGATTAAGCCTTTTTTTATCTCCCAGGGATCTTGAGAAAGTTACTCATGCTTTTACCTTTTCTTGACCTGATTACTGCAACTCATTGTATTCTGGGATCAGCAAATCCCTGATACACAAGTTGCAGTTAGTCCCGAATGCTGCTGCCCATTTTTGGTCGAGGCAAGAAAGTTTGATTCTGTTTACCAATTTTAGCCTCATTACACTGGTTGCCTGTTAGTTTCAGAATTGATTTTAAAATGTTGCTGCTACTTTTTAAATCAATACATAGGTTTGCTCCCACTTATTTATCTGAATTGTGTGTTATACACCTGCTATCCAGAGAGCTTAGATCTACCAGTCAGTTGTCTCTTGTGGGCCCTCGTACTAAGTGTAAAACTAAGGGGGACAGGGCTTTTGCTGCTGCTGCTCCTTGTCTGCTGAATTCATTACCTAATTAAAGAGTCATCTTCAATTGAACTATTTAAAAAGAGACTGAAGGCGCATTTCTATTCTCTCGCTTTCTGTGACCTTTAGTTATACTGATGGTTCCTTTCTCATAGTCATTTATTTGTTTTCAATTTACTACTGGCTTGTATTGCATTTTATTGTATTTCATTCTATGTGTTTTATTTATGTTTATTGTATATTTTATTGTAAAGCACTTCAGCTACAGCATTACTGATGTTGTTTTAAATGTGCTCTATAAATGAATTGACATTAACCAGCCCATTGCTGTGTTAAACTGATGAGTACTTACATTATTTAAAAACCAGAGTCACAAAATGGGAAAGAGGAAAGAAAAAGACATTACAACTCAGGGCGAGTATTTCAATCTGTTCTCTAATGTAGGAGATTTTCTTTCTAGCAGGACCAACCCTGGAGTACTAAGTAATATTACTTTTACAGGCATTGTTTGTTTGCAGCATTCTGCCTAGAAAACAGTAATAGTCCAACAGCCATAAAATGCCTTTCCTCTTGTGTTAATGGCAACAGATTTTGCGATTTGTTTCACAACAAATTTAACGCAAATCGTTTTGCTCATCACCACTTACGAGTTAGTGTAATCCATGGTTGTATTGTGAAATAACGTCTAACATAGATAATGTACCTGGCGTTGCCCAGTAATATTTGTAGAATGGGTTAAGGAAAGCAGGGAGAGCTTTATGTGTTTTTTAAATGATGACGCTGTTATAATTGCTAGCTGTCCCTTCCGACATCCACACGGCCTCTCTATCAATGTCTCTGCCAAGTTGAGAATTTGTTCTTTTTGGGGCCAATTGGATTCAAGAATTGCAGTAACTTCTTGCTGGGTTGTAACTATGAAAGATGTCATGTCTGACCTGTCCTCTTAGTTCACGGTGGACAATTTGTAGTGCTTAAATTATGAAGAAATGCTAACAATGCAGGAGTTAAGCAACATCCCTTTGATTCTCCTTTGTGTTGTACTGCAATTCCATTCTTGATCAAGCCTCACCCAACCCACAAAAAAGTGTCTGATATTCCTTTTATATTACAGTAGATGGATGCAGAATGCAGGGTTGCTTGGTTAAGTAATGTTTCACTTGCACTGAGCCAGCAGGTGGCGCTGGTGTGCAAACTGTTGCAGACAGGGGAAAAAAATCCACTGGAACCTCCAGGGTCAACATTTTGGGTTCTAAAGTAGTCTGTTTTGTCCATATGGTCCTAGAGAGCAACTCTGAAAAATTTGGTCCAGATCAAAGGATAAAAGGGTGTAGGATTCTATAAGGAACATACAGACAGGTTTTCTCTTTTATATATAGAGAGAGATTATGAATCATCTTTATCTATTTCCTTTTGATGGTTCAGTTATTGTGTTAGTATCTGCAGAGTTGTTAAAGGATAGGATCGCCTTTCATCAACCTAAGAGGAGCAATATCAAATTCATAATTATAAAATTTCACTCCTAAAGTATGATGGGAGTTATTATGTTCACTCTGCTTCCACTTCCAGAACAATATGTGTCACTGTATGAGTAGCTAAATATATAAAATAATGCTTGGTTTCATTAATATGCATTGCATTTTTTTATTGTCTAAAGGATTAAATGTATCCTTCCTGTGTACTGTACTTATGTATGTTTGTTTTTTTTATAAACTGGTCTTTTCCCTATGGAATCAGACTAAAAAGCTGAAGCATTTACTGGATCATGTGTAAGTGATTTTAGACTGTGTTTGATGCAACACAGGATTTGAAGTTTTGATTGGTCATATGATATTTTGTTAAAAGAACGCACTAGGCTGGCAAATACGTGAACATTAAAAACAAAGATTAAAAGCAACATTAGGGCTGCGGGGTCCCACGATTAGTTATTTCTGTTTTGCTGCTGTTATAATTCTTACTTTATCGACTGTAGTTTCCGCACCTGTGTTGTTCCAAGTGACTTAAAAACTGCTGCTGTAACCCCTGCTTTAAAAAAACTTGCCTCAGATCCGTTACAGCTAAAATTTTATTGCCCAATTTTTAATCTTCCATTTATGACTAAGATCTTAGAAAAGGTTGTTGCTACTCAACTCAATGATTATTTAAATTTGCATAATCTGCTTGAGCCTTTTCAATTGGGATTCAGATCCCTACATACTGTAGCACTGAAACTGCTTTACTTAAGGTAGCCAATGACTTACTTATAACCGCAGATTCTGGGATGGCTGCTATTCTAGTTCTTCTTGACTTAAGCGCAGCGTTTGATACAGTTAACCATAACATTGGACTGTCCCGACTTTCAGCTATTGGTATCTCTGGTGCTGCTCTTTCTTGGTTCACATCATACCTCTGTGATCGCCAGTACTACGTCTTCATTAGGGAATACAAATCTGCCACTACTTCACTCACACACGGTATCCCTCAAGCGTCAGTTCTAGGTCTATATGCTCCCATTAGGTGATATTATTTGTCGGTATGGTTTAAGCTTCCACTACTATGCCAATGACACACAACTTTATGTAAGTGTTGATGCAACTGCAACATCTTCACCTGTTGCATTGACTGACTACATTCGGGAAATCAATCATTGGATGACAGATCATTTTTTACAACTCAATCCTGATAAAACAGAAATCTTATTAGTTGGTATCAAATCTGTCCTGTCTACCCTTCGTGGGCTAAAAATTGACATCAATGGGATCCTGGTTGAACCCTCAGCATTAGTCCGTAATTTGGTTGTCATCTCAACAGCACAGACAGCCTTTTTTCATCTTCGCAACATTGCTCATCTGCATTCTTTCCTCACTGTGAAAGATACTGAAACACTCACTCATGCTTTCATCACTACCCGTCTGGACTATTGCAATGTTTTGTTTTATGGCCTCCTGACTAAATATATCAATAGATTACAGTATTTCAGATTTCTGCTGCTCGTTTACTTACACACACTAAAAAATCTGCTTACATCACTTCTGTCCTCTATAATTTACATTGGCTACCAGTATCTTCAAGAATCAAATATAAAATTATTCTTCTCACCTTTAAAGCCCTTCATGGATTAGCCCCTTATTATCTGTCTGAGCTGTTGCTTCCTTACACTCCTGCCCATGCATTACGATCATCGGACGCTAACTTATTCACTGTACCTAAACACAGGTTAGTAACTATGGTTGGGCAGAGCTTTCAGTGTGATAGCCCCTTAAATTTGTAATTCTTTCCCTCTCAGTCTTTGCGAGGAAAAATCTATTATTCATTTCAAACTTCTGTTAAAAACACATGTTTTCAATGATTATTATTCTTTTTCTTGTATGTAATTTCTACTGTCTTGTTAATGTGTTTATTGAATTGTAAAGTGTCCTTGAGTGTATGAAAGGCGCTACATAAATAAAACTTTTTATTATTATTATATATTATATATATTTTTCTATACTTTTTGCAAGCTGAAGCTAATGTAACATGGATTTTCTCTACCAATAATGTCACCATATCTGACCTAATTGAGGAGGATTTTCAGTTATCTGGTAACATCCAGCAGCTATTATTGTTAACAGTCTTTTTTTATGACAGAGATGCTTTGAATACTGAACAGTGTCCCAGATGACTGGTGACCCTACCCAGCCGGGACGCCTGGACGGTCCTCGAGATGGACGATACCTCCCCTAGGCCACGAGAGGGCAGCCAGCCGCCCGGATCTACTTGGGGGCCACAGGAACAGAGCTGGGACACTCACCCCTACGGGAGAACGTGGCCACCGCCAGGGACCACCCAGACAGTTAGGGAATCCTGGATGGCAGCACTTCCGCCACACCAGGAAGTGCTGGCGGAAGCAATCCCAGGGGCACCCGGAGTGCTTCCTGGTGCTCTCCTGACACTTCTGCCACACCAGGAAGTGACGTCAGGTAGAGCACCTGGGGCTCATCCGGGTCATGATAAATTGGGCCGCCTCCCTCCAGTAGACGAGCCGGAGCTTGTGAGGAGGGGAGTGGAGGTTGAAAAAGAGAAAGAGGAAAAGAAAGGAGGAGAGTTGTTGGAAGGCATTGTGGTGAAAAAGGAAAATAAACTGTGTTTTGGACATTCTGCTGTCTGTCTGTCTGTCTGTGTCCAGGGGTATGTTTTCCACAACAGTAAGACAGACATTATTCAGTGAGTGGGTGGTAGAGGTAATGCACACTCCTCCAAGTACCAAAACAATGACAGGGTGGACTAGTCTTGTAACACAGAGGAACTATATAAGAAAGGGCGGAGCAGGCTCTTTTTGTTTAGGAGACTGCATTCGTTTTAGGGATGCAACATCTTTGACATCTTCTACAGCTTTGTGATGGCCAGTGTGATGTTCTACACTGTAGTGTGCTGGGTTGGTAACATCACTTCTAAAGAGGACCACCAAATCAACAAGCTGATTAAAAGGGCAAGCTCAGTTATAAGTCGCATTCTGGACCCCTGGGAGTTCTTAGTGGAGGGGAGAATTAAACAAAACTGAATACCATTAACAATGTTGCACATCCTCTCTCTGACACACTAACACTGAGGACTTTTAGCCAACAAATTATTCAGCAGAAATGTGTCAGGAAACGCTACAGGGGCTCCTTTATAACAACAGCAGTGTGCCTGCGTAATGTCTCACTGTGACTGGGACAGCCAGATTAGAAGTTTCTTTACTGTTTAGTTTTCTTCCTGTTCAGTCATTCAGGTGTGTGTTCAGACTATAGTGTGTGTGTATATTTATTTATTTATCTACTTATTTACTCATTTATTTATTTATTGAGCTCCTATAAAAAGCCAAATTCCCCTTGGGTTCAAATAAAGGTCTATCTAAAGTGCCAGTTCTGTTCATCTTTCTCCTGTAAGGTGTACAAAAAAATGCACAAAGCCACCAGCAGAGGTTCTCATTTTATGCTGTAATGTCTCCTAAAATAAGAGAAACATGGTGCCTTAAAAGAATAAAACTTTTTCTTCCCCTCCCAACTAGCACTTTTAAACTTGTAGCCCCCCCAAAAAAGTCACATGATTCACACATTACCCCCATTTTCTACAGATATCCAGTCCAATGCAGGACTCTACATTCTTGAGATTCACAGCTAGAAAAAGTGAACGATTGGACTGGGGACTGAACTTTAAATGCACATCCGTTGTGATGTCTGGAGAAGGTCTTGAAAAATGAAGTCAGAACAATAAATGGAAACCAGGAAAACAAACCTGCAGCAAATGTCTCCTTTTTAGTAATATTCACCCTCCCAAACGCAAAAACTCAGAGACTGACAGGTGGTTATTGCATCATGGTGGGCTTCCAGCTCTGCAACTAGTATTTCCCATGAAATTATGGACAGAACGCCTGCAGATTGATCTGGAGCACAGGAAGCTGGCCACAAGCACCATGCAACTTTTGGATCATCCTGAAAATGAAATGGAATGACACACGATGAGCTATCTGTAATGAGGAAAGAGTAAATGACTGAGAGAGCAATTGGTTCTATTGAGCTTATACTGCGATGTGACCTTTCAAACCTGCACTAAATCTTGGTTGCACCTACAGTTGTAAGTCCAGTCATCCATTGTTGAGTCCACTTAATTCAATGCAGCATTACAACCTAAGACAGAGCAGGAATCTGTTGTGGAGGTATATACAGTACATGTGCAAACTCTTGTAAATTCAGGGCCAATTTAAAGTAACCAAAAAGCCTAACATTATTGTATGTAGAAGGGGAGATGGACTACCCGCTGATAAAATACACAGACATGGGGAGAATATGCAAACTCCTTACGGACAGTGACCACACTGGGATTCAGGCTCACGATTCTGGAGCTGTGAAAGAAGTGATTTTCTACAACATTTCTCCTAAAGTTGTAAATATTGCTTACAACTGATGCCTTAAAAATTAGACGCTATGGTCCAACCACCTGGTAGCTGCTGAATGTCTAGAACATTATATTAAGAAACTAACAAGTCATGAAAAGCATACAGCTGGCTAAACCAGTTACGTAAACTTACCTTATTTTGTGCTGACTGGACATATTTTATTAGTCTGTCAATAACAAACCTGCATGCTCTGCACTTTATGAAGTTTGGGGAGGTTTTGTTCACCTGTAGTGCAAACACATCAATTAGCTCATGGACTTTTTTCAGTTTTGGCTACATTTGATAAACATTCACAAATAAAAAGGAAACACTCCATTTCAATGGACAACATACTGTGTATCAAACAGAGGTAACACTTTCCATTAAGTACTGCATCTATTACTCTTTTATTGTTATGTAACAAGACCTTATCAATAACTTATTTTGGTCTTCATAACACTTATAAAACATCAGTAGATAGCTTATCCATCTCAGTGCAGTTTGGCACATTGGCATGATGATAAAAATACTTGTTACAATGAACTATTCACAGGTTCCATACTAAATATGCAATCTCAAGAGAAATGTGTCTCAGTTAGGCCACCTCAGACAACTCCAAAGAGAAATTTGTTAGTAGGTCACACTGAAGGAACATTTACTGGCGCTACGTAAGTGTTAGGGAGACCCAAAAGTAGTGTATGTTACCTCCAAGTGTTACCCTGATCCCAGAAACTTCTCCATACAAGGCTTCTGTAGTGACATTTTAAATATTGGAAGAAGTGAGCAAGTGGATGGTGGCAGCAAGATTGAAGACAGAAAAGGAGAGTGTGTGTCAGACAACAAAAAGAAAGAAGCTTTACTTGGGATTGTCAATAAAATTGACTTTGGTCAAAGCTGGATTATTTGTTCTTGTAGAGGAACGTCTGAAGATATTGACTTTGTTTTTATCAAAGTTTTTCTGGCCCTGGGACAGTGAATTGGTCAGGCATAAGCTTTTTTTTTTTTTTTACATGGGGATGTAATAAT
This sequence comes from Polypterus senegalus, assembly GCF_016835505.1. Taxonomy (NCBI): domain Eukaryota; kingdom Metazoa; phylum Chordata; class Cladistia; order Polypteriformes; family Polypteridae; genus Polypterus; species Polypterus senegalus. Next base: position 106,032,945 of record NC_053168.1, read on the forward strand.
CCTTCACAACAGACAATATGAAGAAAATTCTGGGATATTTCTCAGTATCATTGATGTAGTGTGTCTGTTATGTGATTACTCTTCTAATTTATCTAGTACTCTTTGTTAATGTATGTATATCTCTGAAGTTTGCCCTAATTCATTTGTGAGTGGGCTCAACTGTAAAATTGTGGATAAATGAATTTGGGGGTACTTTATCAATTGCTTTTAAGGGATTTTAATGTAGCCCATCAGTTTACCTCATGACAGTGTAAGATGTGCAATTGAATGTGTGTGCCTGTATGATTGATAATTACCATTTGAGCAAAGGCAGTGTAGTCTGCAGACACCAACTGGGAGACGAGGTTATAAATGAAAGATGGGACAGAGAGAGACATTTGGATAGAGAAGTCTGGCCAGAGATGTATCTGAGTGCGTGGACATAATGGCAGCTTCGGCCGCAGTGGTGATTTAAGGTGAGCAAGTCCATGAGCTGTTGTGCAGGTTCCATGTCGTGCCTGTGATCTCATCTGCTGAGCAGCAGAGCAGACGGGATAGACAAAGACAGTGGAACAAGCAGAAGGTGGGAGGATCAAGTGGTGTCTGGAGAAGAGCAAGGCACCTGAGGAGGTGGACCGGGATCTGTCTTGAGATCCAAATATCCTGACGAAGACAGAATGAGAGAATGAAAGGGGTTTTACTTTTAAACCTTTAACAGTGTTTATTGGATTTTTTTCTGTTTAATGAGCACCCACACCATGATTTAGTGGATTTATTTATTTTAATTATTTCTTGGCCTATTTGGAAATGCACTCGTTGCATAGTTTGAGCAGTTTAATTCTCTCTCTTTAAATAAAGTCTGCTATTCTTTTGATTAAAAAGTCTTGTACGGTGCATCCGGAAAGTATTCACAGCACGTCACTTTTTCCATATTTTGTTATGTTACAGCCTTATTCCAAAATGGATTAAATTCATTTTTTTCCTCAGAATTCTGCACACAACACCCCATAATAACAGCGTGAAAAAAGTTTCCTTGAGATTTTTGCAAATTTATTTAAATTAAAAAATTGAGAAAGCACATGTAAATAAGTATTCACAGCCTTTGCCATGAAGCTCCAAATTGAGCTCAGGTGCATCCTGTTTCCCGTGATCATCCTTGAGATGTTTCTGCAGCTTAATTGGCGTCCACCTGTGGTAAATTCAGTTGATTGGACATGATTTGAAAAAGCACACACCTGTCTGTATAAGGTCCCACAGTTGACAGTTCATGTCAGAGCACAAACCAAGCATGAAGTCAAAGGAATTGTCTGTAGACCTTCGAGACAGGATTGTCTCAAGGCACAAATCTGGGGAAGGTTACAGAAAAATTTCTACTGCTTTGAAGGTCCCAATGAGCACAGTGGCCTCCATCATCCGTAAGTGGAAGAAGTTCGAAACCACCAGGACTCCTCCTAGAGCTGGCCGGCCATCTAAACTGAGAGATCAGGAGAGAAGGGCCTTAGTCAGGGAGGTGACCAAGAACCCGATGGTCACTCTGTCAGAGCTCCAGAGGTCCTCTGTGGAGAGAGGAGAACCTTCCAGAAGGACAACCATCTCTGCAGCAATCCACCAATCGGACCTGTATGGTAGAGTGGCCAGTCGGAAGCCACTCCTTAGTAAAAGGCACATGGCAGTCCGCTTGGAGTTTGCCAAAAGGCACCTGAAGGACTCTCAGACCATGAGAAACAAAATTCTCTGGTCTGATGAGACAAAGATTGAACTCTTTGGTGTGAATACCAGGCGTCACGTTTGGAGGAAACCAGGCACCGTTCATCACCAGGCCAATACCATCCCTACAGTGAAGCATGGTGGTGGCAGCATCATGCTGTGGGATGTTTTTCAGCGGCACGAACTGGGAGACTAGTCAGGATAAAGGGCAAGATGACTGCAGCAATGTACAGAGACATCCTGGATGAAAATCTGCTCCAGAGCGCTCTTGACCTCAGACTGGGGCGACGGTTCATTTGTCAGCAGGACAACGACCCTAAGCACACAGCCAAGTTATCAGAGGACTGGCTTCAGGACAACTCTGTGAATGTCCTTGAGTGGCCCAGCCAGAGCCCAGACTTGAATCTGATTGAACATCTCTGGAGAGATCTTAATATGGCTGTACACCGACGCTTCTCATCCAACCTGATGGAGGTTGAGAGGTGCTGTAAAGAGGAATGGGTGAAACTGGCCAAGGATAGTTGTGTGCCAAGCTTGTGGCATCATATTCAAAAAGACTTGAGGCTGTAATTGCTGCCAAAGGTGCATCGACAAAGTATTGAGCAAAGGCTGTGAATACTTATGGACATGTGATTTCTCAGTTTTTTTATTTTTAATAAATTTGCAAAAACCTCAAGTAAACTTTTTTCACGTTGTCATTAAGGGGTGTTGTGTGTAGAATTCTGAGGAAAAAAATGAATTCCATTTTGGAATAAGGCTGTAACATAACAAAATGTGGAAAAAGTGATGCGCTGTGAATACTTTCCGGCTGCACTGTATGTCTGCTCACTTGCCCTGGTCTATCTAAGTCATAACTATCGATGTCCCTGAACTGAGGTCCCGGGCACAGGACATTACGAAAAGTTAATGATTTAGCTTTATTATGGGTTAACAGAAATCACAGTACACTGTGAAAGCTTAGGAAAACTGAGAGCAGCCATAGCAGCAATTCTTTATAGTTTAGAAGCTGCCCGTTGCACAATAACATTATGGTTTTGACTGCTCTATTCATTACATATATTTGGGGTGGGTTTTTTTGTTGTTGTTTTTTCAGTATATGGCAGTTGGTGATAATACAGCAGAGCAGATGTCATTACTGTAATCACAAGGCATATAAGACCAAGCTAATATGGAGCCACTAACCTACCTGAGAGCATGTCTTTAGACAACTGGAGGAACCCTAACTGTATATCCACATGAAGAAAGCTTCCACAGTTGGGAAACTAAATGGGGTCCACTAATTGTGAGGAAGCAATACAATCCACTGCTATCAGGGATGGGTTTTGTAAATTATCGAGTTGTATAATTTGGAACTGAGCAGAAGCACAAATTTGAAAAATGGAAGCAAGCAGCAGAGTTTAAGATAACTCATAGGTGAGTCAGTAGGTGAGGCAAAAAAAGGTGGAGAAGGTCTGAGTCTGACGTTCACATTTGTTTTACATTCTAGGTTTTACTTCTACAGAAGAACTGGAGATGAATGCTATGACTGAGACCACCACTCTAAGCCCTTTTTCTCTCCCCCAAAAATATTATGATTTTCAATAAGAATACTGTTCCTTATTTTGAATGTCTTGATACTCATCTAGTCAACAGAAGCATGACATGAATGGCTACTAACTGTTTTGTAGAATGAGGTAAAATCCATAATCCTCACCTCAATGGCATGATCAAAGATGAACGTAATCAGCTCTTATAAGACTTCATCTTCATCAATCTCAAATTCATCGATCAGTTTACCAAGATGCACTTTAGGAGACACTTCAGAAAAGAGATGTACGTGTTACCTCTTGTAAGATGCCAAAAGATGGAAGTCATTTTTACTCAAATGAAAAACAGAAGTATTGCTTTTTAATAAGGAGAAAATTGTTCTAGTCAGTAAAGTGAGTTTTCTTATTTCAGTTTTTAAATAATAAGGTCCCTCCAGACTCTACAATTGTGCACTCAAACATCTGTCATTAAAACTGCACAAACACTGAAGGAGAAATTCAAAATAAAATTATGTCATTTTTACAAAGAATAAAAAGATGAAACAATTATTAAATTATTTAGACATCCAACTACTCTGAACATATCCCTGTACAGGAAAGTTATACAGATAAAACCATAAACTACCAAATCCACATAATCACACCAAGAGAAGTGGGGCATTTGTAGAAAGAGGCAAAAATTAACTAAAAAAAAAAAGAAGAGGCCAGAAGGAAAAGGAGAAAAAATGTTAATAATAATGTAGATGCCTAGCAGATCTCAGTCCTAACTAGGCGCTTCATTCTGTTTATCAATGTTCATGTCGGATGCTTCTTCAGTTCTTACAGCCAAGAGCTCTAAAAGCGGAGTACATGAGAGGAGAATGGCAAGCTATTGAAGTTTTTGCAGTATGCATTTCCAAAGCAAACACTCCTTTCTATGTAATTGGAAGGGAAAGAGCAGAGACATCCAGTGAAAGAAAGAAGTGAAGAAGACAGGGAATATCTGGACGGAGCACAGTCAGAATGTTTTGTGGACCTGATCAGATCAGCATTACTAAGACCTTCACCTTTGTTTATTTTCAGATATTTTATGATGGATACAAGTTGCTGGTCATATGTTAGTCTGCTTTGTATTTCTTTATTGTTTGGCTTGTAATTAAGAAAAAAAGAAATAGTTAATGGATCTGAGTTTTAAATAGCAAGTCAATTAAAATAAGTTAATTAGCAGCAAAAACTGGTCACTAATTAAGATAAAGCTTAGAATGAAAACTTGCAGCTATGGTCGTGCTCCAGGACCAGAGTTGGAGACCCCCGGCTTAGAGTTTTTAGCGTTTTAATATTTTTGCCCTGTTGCTGTATGGTTTTCATGAGAGTTCCAGATTCACAAGATCTCCTTTGGCTTGCCTTTGACTTCTCTCAGTTTATAGTGAATGGCTCCAAGATCCTTCAGAGAGATCTGCACATTGCCACAAGCTCCTTAACAACTATTTGCCTCATATTGCCCAGCAGCTCTTTGATCTATTTGAAGGTAACTGCTGAATTAGGGTATAGCTAAATCCAAATAACTTTTGGTGTTATTTTCATTAACAACTTGGAAAAAGCAAGCAGCTACACATTTGTCTGCCTTGGAAGATCATGTGTTTCTTTGATGCAAACAAATTTTGATAATTTCACTATAGGTCCAAAAGATAATTAAACTACACACAAGCACATTTAAATTGTCCGTTATAAAAATGTGCATGAAATGAGTCCCCACCTCTATTTCCCTCCTATAACTGTTTAATATCATGTGTACTGCAGCAAACCTTTTCAGTTTATTAATTATTTACAATCTCACTTCTGTACACATTTGTATGCATGATGTACTACCAAGTACAAAACCTAAACAGCATTCCAGAAAAAGATATAAATCATCATTCCATATGAAATTTTCACGCACGCATTACATATACTTGGGAAAAGAAATGAACCAACACTTTAATTTCCTGGACATCTCCATTGAAAGAGGTAACAACGCTGCTTTAGTTATGAGTGTTTATTGCAAGGAATGTTATGCAGACAAAATATTACAGTTTTCTAGCACTCACCCCTCATTGCATAAATGGAATTAAGACTCTGTTCAGGAGCAGCCATTGTAATACAATGAATACTAAAAAGAATGAAACGGCTACCCCAAGATGTTTATCAAGCAATGCTTACATAGGTGGTGCCAAAGACCTCAGCAAACAATCGACTCCAACCTGACCTCACATCCTACTTGGCACACCCTTCCCTATCACTGAGGTATATCGGAAACTAAAGCGAGCAACCTCTCCAAATCAGGCATCAAAATAGCGCATAAACCTGCAAACAGTCCTTTTAAATACCAAAAGTTAGAAATCAGAGACCGTAAGAACGCAGTATACAGTGTACCATGCAGTGCGTGCCCAGCTGTATATGTGGGTCAAACATCTAAAACAATTGGCAACATATATACAGGAACATCGCAATGCTCTCAGAAGGAAGGAGCCACGGTTTCTGATATACGCACTTACAAGTTCAACCAAACACATCTCTAACTGTGACACGGCACACGTAAAATTCAGGGCTAATGCTGAACGTGCTAGACAGCAGGCTGAATCATAGCTATCAAATGAAAACACCTTTAACAGACAATTGGACATGAACCCAGCATAGGCAGGCTTAAAAAGAAGGACACCTAAATAATTAAAAAAGACTCATTTGGTATATATTGCCTTTGATTCCTGTATGTCTAATCATTTTCCTCTGATCTTGATACCTGGTTGGTTGTAGAAAGCTTAGGAATATATATTAAAAGTTTTCCCCACAAACATACATTTTTTTTTGGTTTATTATAAACATAAATATCCACTTAGGGTGGCACTTAATTGTGGCCAATAATACTGTGAAGTGCATTTTCTATAAATTTAGATGGTTCTGAAGATTGGAAAAATAGCAGATTTATGTAACATAGCACAATACTCAAAATTCAAATCCAGCTAAGCCCAATAAGGGATCTGGGGTGCTGGATCCTATTCTACCAGCACTGGGCAGCAGGCAGAAATCAGCCTGGCATGAGAACTGTTGTCCATTGCAGTGCCTTCTTAAGCACAAACCAGCGCTCATAAAAGGTCAATTGGGAATTTCCAGTTAACCTAAGATGCATATGTTTAGTAACTGGAGTACACTGAGGAAAATGCACACAGACAGCAACTTTGGTGAAAGATTTAAACCCAGCATACTGGATGCATGAGGCGATGGCACTAAAGAAAAGACTAAATTATAAAATCAATGAAAGTGTAGAAGATCTAGTCTTAATCTGAGAATGTTTAAATAAGACCACTTTAACTCAGTCCACTACATTATGGCATCAAAAGTTGACAGAGAAACATTTAAAACAGGAGATGAGGCAGGAAGAATTAAGTGACGCTCTTACCCCTGGATGCCAGGAGCAGGATGAACAGCGTAAGGTGAATCATCATCATCTTCATCACTACCTCTCAGTTCAAAAGCGCAAATTGTGCTGCACCTCCAGCTCTAGAGTGGAGTCATAGATCTATGGATTGTGGTGAGTCGCTGGGGCTACAACCCGGCCGGGACGCCTGGAAGGACCGGAAGGTGGCACGCACGTCCTCCAGGCCATGAGGGGGCAACCGCCCTGGAACAGAGGAGGACCACAGGAGAGGAACAAGGAGGCTTACGTCTATTTTAACCTGTGGCCACCGCCAGGGGGCGCCCCGAGTCTCAGGGGGCCTGGGATGGATTTATTTCTGCCACACCCGGGAAGATGGAGAAGAATCCCTCCAGGGTTGCCCGGAGTGCTTCCGAGTGCTCTTCTGCCACACCAGGAATTGACGTCAGAGGGAGCACCTGGAGCACATCCGGGTGAAGATAAAAAGGCCCGCCTTCCTACAGTCGGGGAGCTAGAGTCGGGAGTGGGAGCAGGACAAGGCTCCCATAGAGAGAGGAAAGGCGGTCCAAGGGACAGAGTGAGAGAGGCCTGGTATCAAGGTGATTGAGGCAAGAAGGCCCAGCGGACTGTGCGGGACTGAGTTGTGTTAATAATGGACGAGAAAATAAAAGAACTTTTTATGAAGATGCGGTGTCTGTCTGATGGTGTCTGGGCATTTCTCACAGGATACATGAGTAAATGTCACCAACCAAAAGCAGTTTCACCCACACACACCCAATTTGGTCATGATTGCCATGAGATGAACATTTTACACTTTTATACTGACATTCACACATTTTCTTGCTCATATGCTGTTTGTACACCCTCTTATTGAGGGAGATGTGCTGAAAACAATGTGCTAAAGTTTTGCACATTAAATGTTTTCTGCAAGTTGCATTTGTAGACATATTGTAAAAGACTACATTAATTGGGGTTTCCTTTATCAACTTATCAACATCTCATGAAATAGGAGGTTCTTTCTGAGGCACAACTTGCAATTTGCATAGTCTGCCATTTTATATAGTGCCTTTCTTTTCTAGGGTGCTTTGCAGTATCGTTTCAGAGACATGGAATTGTTATTTAAAGGCTAGAAAATGTTCTTATAAGAAAGCAGTGCAATTTAAGTCTACTGCATTTAGCCCTGCCTAAAGGCAGACAGTTAGAGAGCTACTAATTCAGCTTCTCAACAACAACGACAACATTTACTTATATTGCAAATTTTCATACTAATAGTGAAGCTCAAAGTGCTTCACATGATGAAGAAAGAAAAAAAAGACAAAACAAATAAGAATTAAAATGAGGGAACACTAATTAACATAGAATAAAAGTAAGGTCCGATGGCCAGGAAGAACAGAAAAAAATAAAAAAAAACTCCAGACAGCTGGAGAAAAAAATAAAATCTGCAGGGGTTCTTTGGCCACAAGACCACCCAGCCCCCTGTAGGCATTCTACCTAACATAAATGACCTCAATCAGTCCTCATTGTATTCAGGATTCACATGGAAGAACTTGATGACGACGGTCATGTGGACTTCTGGCCTTTAATCAATCAATGTCAACAGCACATTATTTTCTGAGCTTTTCTTTTTATTGTCTGCCTTGCATACCACCACTGGAATGCTTGATTTACCAGCTTCTTATTCAAAGCTGTTACAACCTGAGATGTGGAAGAGGAAGGACTTACACGCAGACACAAGCAGCTGTTGAAATGTCATTGAAGGGCCTGTTTTTAAATAGAGAACCCACTGTAGGCCTTGGGAGACCCACAACAAAATCTAACGTTTCTTCAGTGAATCGTCGTCCTTTCATGCTACACCGGGTTGTCTTCTTGTCTTTGCGAGCTCCTCCCTGCACATTCTCTCCTGCCTGTTCTCTCACAGGTTGAGTTGCTACAATATCTATTCTGATCCCTGCTATGGGCAAGTTCACGGTCAAGTCAGCAAATCTGAAGCAAGATCAGCAAATGTGAAGCTCCATAAAGCACATAGAGTCATATAAAATGAAGACTGGTACACTAGAACCAGTGAAAGTCCAGCCTGCTGAAACATGAGTGTACACTCCTTCATGGTGAGGCAGCACTGAATGCTCACATCTACACTATGGCGTGAAACACTCAAAGCCTGGTGACATCTAAACACCCCCCAAAATCTGCACTCTTTTCTGTTACTGTGATGAGGATAGTGTAATGATATTATGATAAAAATATTTACTTAGAAAAAAAAATAATACTTTAGAAAGCAGTTGTACTTACTATACATCAGAACTAGTATAGATATAGATTTTTTATTAATTCTTTAATTGCCATATATAATTTCTTGCATTAGGAATTTGTCATTTTTCGAATACCCCAACTTACTCTCCAGAGAGTTTTTTGGGATCAGAGTGCAGGGTCAGCTATTTGTAAAACACCCTTAGAGCAACTGCAGGTCAGCATTCCTATGTCACTGCCAAGATGCAAACCCGCAACCTTCAAGTGCCCAGCCCAGATCCTTTAGCCACAGAGCCACCACACCCTGGTCTGTTAAAAAGCAAGTTCTGGCCATATGGCATCAAGGAATACTGGTGGCCAAGATGAAAGGCCATGAAAAGGTCTGGGCAGTCCGCCAGCTGGACTGGGTGGGAGAAAGGAGTCTGTCTGTGAAGAAGCTGAAGAAATACCCCCCACACTAGTTCAAGAGGCATCTCAAGGATCATTAGGACAAACTGAAATTGAGGCTTTCATAGATACTTTCACTCTGCATCTCTCTGCTGGTCCATTCATGCAGAAGGCCAAGTCATCTAGAGGCTGTTCTGCTGTTGGGGGATAAAATGAATAGACTGGTTAAATGGGCTAACTGGGAAGAGAAGTCAATAGGCAGGCAAGAATCAAAATCAGAAAGATAAGAGATTTAGTGACTAAACCAGAAGGGAAAACAAACTCATCACTTGATAAAGAAAACAAAGCAAGGGCAAAAAAACACAAGAGCTCTTTGTTCAAAGGTTTCCAAATGGATCCAGAAAGTTCGACAGCAAAAGATTCCCCAGATGCTATTTATACCATTGAGCAATTGACCTTGATGGGGGCATGATCCTGGCAGCCACCTAGCAGCCAAAAAGCTTCCTGACCATACATGGCATTACTACAAGGTAAATATTGTTTAATTCTTGTTTTTTACACAGACATTAAATAAATGTGGTTCATGACAGTCGTCATATTAGAGAAAAGACAATGCCAGAGCAGATACCAACCAACATACTAAGACAGAAAGCCACCTTGTAATCTAGCATATTTTATACTTAACATGAAGCAGACTGCATTGGTATTCTGTCACACTCATTGTTCTCTGCTTTTATTTTAGGCATATTAACTATATTCCAAGAGTATGTGTGCAACCTTTTCTCCTGTCCTGGTACTTTATCTAATTGTGTTGGGTTATGGATGTAAAAGAAAGGGGCAAGTATTTAATTTCAGCAGCTGTCAGTCTGGTACAAATATGCATGTAAGGGCTATAAATGGGATTTGGGGCATTCTAATAAGGACTGCATAATAAAGAGAACTCTTTTTTCCCCAAGTAGAGCAATGAATTGAGATATGTACGGCACACAATATGAGTTTAAATGTCAGAAAGATCAGTCAGCAATTCTTGTGCCTCACAAATTCATTTCCTTCTTGGACTGACTATTTTCAGCTCGCTTGTTGTGATGACCTTTATATTGTGTGCAGTATAGGTACTACTTGTCACTCTCTCAAAAGCCTTCAGTCTTCTTAGAAAGAATCACTACATGGATGTATTCCATCTTATTTTGTCATTAATTAACCGAGAAACCTTAATCCAATATACTGTACTGAAGCCAAGTGTACAAAAAGTAAGGACACCCTCACTGTTTCCATATCATCTAAGAAGATCATTTGAGCCAGATGCTGCTAATCAGGTGCACTTGGTCACTTAATGGCCGAGTCGGGAGCATTCAGGTTTGTTGTTAAACTGTGCCAAAAACAAAGCACAGTTGCAAAATAGTAATTTGTCATAATTAAATCAAAAGTGAAAAATGAATGAAGTAAATTATATTTTCCATCAAACAAGACGGTATCATTTTCAACACTAAGAGTACTTTCAAGAATGGATGATGAGAAAAGTGAGATCTATAAAGAAGTCAAGTATTTGGATATCTCATAACCAGTTGATAGTTTAAGTTAACAAACACCAGTTTGCTGTTGTCATTGAGGCAACCTGTGAGTGGAACAAAAGTTCTTACTACTGAATCGAGTGCCATGGAGATAGATATACGTATATATTGAACAAAAGAGAGCCACACATAATAATAATGATATTTCTTTACATCTGTATAGTGCTTTTCTCACTACCTAAAGTGCTTCAATGACTAAGGAGCCACTTTAACCAACAGTACTGTGCAGCATTCATTTTTGCTGTTAGGTGGTATAGAGGTGAGAGAGCTGGCCAATTAGAGACAGGGGATGATTAGGGAGCCATAATGACTAGGATGTGGTGCCCAATTTAACCAGGACATCAGGATATACCTCTCTTTACGAAGGATGCCAAGGGATTTTTTATGACCAGAGGGTGTCAGCACCTCGGTTTTATGTCTCATCTGAAGGAAGGCACCAATATTACAGCACAGAATCCCAATCACTGCACTGAGGCATTGGGATCTCCACACAGACCATAGGGTAAGCGCCCCCTGCTGGCCTCACCAGCACCTCTTCTAGCAGCAGCCCAAGCCTCACATTCAAGTACTGGCCGGGCCTGAAGATGCTTATCTTCAAGTGGATGGCCTCTTCTGAAGTTCATGTAGTATGGTTGCTGGCATACTTTGAAAGGGAGGCTACAAAAAGCTCTGTTAACCATTAGACACAACAAAACGAACTAAAAGAGAGGAGGACTGTATCCTAGAGTTAGGAATGACATGGCATCACTAAGAACCTCATGTTATGCAGCTGCCATGTAAGAATGCTAATCAATCTGTTTTACTCTAAAGTGCAGGTACCTGCCAGTGGGTACAAGTTGACGGCAACGTTGTGAGCTGAGATAGCCTTAGTCAACACCTGTTAATGTATCAGAAATCCAAGCGGGGGGAATTTGGTTTCCAACAAAAATATGAGTTCCGGTGTGTGTTTTCTTTTGAGTTTTCATACTCCTAAGTTTCAGACAGATCATTTATTTATTGAAAGTTGGTCATTTTACAAATCTCTTTATTAAAAAAAAAAAAACTTGCGACGAGACGTGATCTTTTGAAGAGAGACAGACACTTTCACGTCCCGCGAGATGCTCAAGTCACGTCACACTTACAACCTTTGGAAGCAAGTCCTGTGATACACATGCAGAGGAGGTTAGAGATAATGGAAGTAGGAAAATTCGAAAGTCATATATATATATATATATATATATATATACACATATAACCTGCTCAAAAAACTTGGGAAAAAGAAATCCTCCTGGATATCTATACTGATATAGACTGGGTAATGTGTTAGGAACAAAAGGATGCCACATCGTTTGATGGAAATGAAAATGATCAACCTACAGAGCCCTGAATTCAAAGACGCCCCAAAAATCAGAGTGAAAAAATTATGTGGCAGGCTAGTCCATTTTGCCAAAATTTAATTGCAGCAACTCAAAATTGTATGCAGCACTTTGTATGGCCCCTATGTTCTTGTATACATGCCTGACAACATCGGTGCATGCTTCTAATGAGATGACAGATGGTGTTGTGAGGGATCTCCTCCCAGATCTGGACCAGGGCATCACTGAGCTCCTGGACAGTCTGAGGTGCAACCTGGTGGCATTGGATGGACCAAAACATAATGTCCCAGAGGTGTTCTATTGGATTTAGGTCAGGAAAGTGTGGTGGCCAGTCAATGGTATCAATTCCTTCATCCTCCAGGAACTGCCTGCATACTCTCACCACATGAGGCCAGGAATTGTCGTGCACCAGGAGCCACTGTACCAGCATAGGGTCTGACAATGGGGCCAAGGATTTCATCCTGATACCTAATGGCAGCCAAGGTGCCTTTGTCAAGCCTGTAGCGGTCTGTGTGACCCTCCATGGATATGCTTCCCCAGACAATCATTAACCCACCACCAAACTGCTCATGCTGAATGATGTTACAGGCATCATAATGTTCTCCATGGCTTCTCCAGACCCTTTCACTTCTGTCACGTGCTCAGGGTGAACCTGCTCTCATCTGTAAAAAGCACAGGGCACCAGTGGTGCATCTGCCAATTCTGGTATTCTATGGCGAATGCCAATCGAGCTGCATGTACACATATGTATATATATACATACTGTGGCACACGGCTGGGGGTGGTACCCAGCCGGGACGCCCAGAAGGACCGGAGGAGGACTTGCGCCTTTTCCAGACCACAATGGGGCGACTGCCCTGGTTGCGCTGGGGACCACGGGTGCAGAGTTTGGAAGCTCAACCTTGTAGGGGCCCGTGGTCACCGCCAGGGGGCACCCTGGTGCCTGGAGCGCCCTGGACCTCAGCACTTCCGCCACACCAGGAAGTGCTGGGGGTTAAGACGACCAGGGACACCCGGAGTGCTTCCAGGGGTGCAGCCCGCACTTCCGCCACACTGGGGCGTGTTGGTGGGAGATTGCCAGAACACACCTAGAACACATCCGAGTTCTTATAAAAGGGGCCGCTTCCCTACATTCGATGACTGGATTCGGGTGGAAGTGGACGGGAGTCTTGAGAGAGAGGAGTGGAGGCGGCCTGAAGGAGAAAAGGCACTGGAGGGAGAGGCCTGGACTTAGGGGGATTGGTGTTGGAAGCACTGGGTTGTGCACCTGGAACTTGTAAATATTGTAAATAAATATGTGTGTGTTGGGCGACAAAACGTTGTCCGCCTGTCTGTGTCCGGGACTCATTCCAATATATATATATATATATATATATATGACATTCCGGATGAACGACTACATGATCTCTGGACAAGATGGAAGGTGACAGGGGATGGACAAGCAAAAGCCAGACACCAGGATCAGTTCCGTCCCCATACATTAGGTGGATCTGCTGGAGGCATCCCAGCAAGGACACCTGCAAGTGTTCATGGGAATTAGAGTGTGGAAATGCAACCCTGTCAGGGTCCCTGGGTGCCGCAAGATGATGCTGTCAGAGAGGACTTTCCTGGTTCTCAAACAACCTGAAAGTCATGCCAGGTCACCAGGAGCTGTGCTGGGTCCTGTACAAAAGGAGCCAACTGGAACTGTTTTGTATGATTATTGGCTGTACTTTATGGTACTTGGTAGATTAAAAGTCCTTTATTTGAACTCGTGAATCTGTTGGACATTATTGGGTGTGAGGCTCAGTGGCATCACCTACTGGTTACTATATACATCTATATATTTATATATCTATATCTCTATATTTCTATCGATATACATACATACATACATACACACATATATATATATATACACACACACACATATACTTACTAGGAGGCTTTGCCCCCTGCCCGCTTCACTCAACCAGCTATGCACCAACCACATTGCATCTCTGCTGCTAACGTTGTAAAGAGGTGGGGGGTTGAACTCACCCTAAGGAGATGCGATTGCTCCTCCGACTCCCCCTCTTAAAGGGCGATACAATGGGAAAACACATACAGTTTTTTTTTTACCTCCTCTTTGCTCGATCAGCTGCTGACTTGCTGATGCTGATGCGCATCTTGCGCAGCACTTCTGTCATATCACCTACGTCCATATATTCACTTTTACCTTTTCATCAATATTGCATTGAATTTTGATTCCGTGCTTGGAATTACATCGTGGCAACGCAACGTATAACTAACTGCCTGTGAGTGAATATCATTTCTTTCTCTCTACAACAAATATGTCTGACATAACCATGCAGGACTTTTCCAAATCTCTTTGCATAAGCTCTTGTCTTGCAGGGCTTCTGGCCTCGGGCGTGGTTACATCTCTTGGCATGAAGACTCATCTTGTGGGACATGAAAGTGTCTCTCTGAGATAATCACGTCTTGTCTCCTTCCAAGATTTTTTTTATAATAGAGAGACATATATACATACATACATATTGTGGACTGCAGGGATGCACCAGCACCCCAGACCTGACACAGACAGATGCAGACACATGTTCAGCAACACACAAAGGCTTTATTTAGCTGTGGGAAACTCTTCCCAATAGTGTCCCACCAGCAAAGTACACTACAAAGCAACAGAAGCACAGTAATCAATAAAGCACCCAGCAATTCTTTTATTTCTTTGTCTTTCTCTCTCTTCTTCTCTTTGCTTCTGCCTCAAATCCTCCTTCAGCAAGCTTCGTCTTCTCCCTCCCAAATCTGGTTCTTGGAGCAGTTGCAGCTGGATCCTTTTATCCTGCACCTAGGAGCATTTCTGGTGGTCCATTAGCATTAGTACTTCCAGGTGAGGTGGAAGCCCAGTGAAATAGGGCTCTGCAGTTCTTGCAGCACCCCCTGGCAGTACCCACAGAACCCAATAGGACTCTGCCAAACTCCAACTCACATGAGGCTCTGTAGGAATCTGAGGACCACTGCAACCCAGGGGGGCTGCCATCTAGCACTCCAGGGGATGATAATAGCCTCTCTCACTTGGTCCTTCCACTACAAAGGTATTATGGTTGGATAAAAGCTCCGGCAGTCCACCAAAAAAAAAAAAAAAAGTACACACACACACACACACACACACACACACACACACACACATATATATATATATATATATATATATATATATATATATATATATATATATATATATATATATATATATATATATATATATATATATATATATATATATATATATATATATATATATATATATATATATATATTGGCAGCAGGAGCTAGTGCTCCCTTGAACCCTCAGGTACAACTCCAGACACCAGGTAAAAGTCCAAGACTTTTTATTGTTTTCCACAGTGCACCAAGCACCTTCCACACTACTCATTCAATAAATCAATTCTTCTACTAATAAACTCTCACAATAAACCACTCCTCCTCGCCCAGACACTTTGCTCCTCTCCCACCCAGCACAGCTCAGTGTCTGGACTGAGGCACCATCTTTTTATAGCCCCTGACCCGGAGGTGTTCCTGTCCCAGCAGTCCACAGTTCCTTATTCCTTCCGGGTCAGGACAATCAGTCTTTTACTTCACCCCGGGAGCACGTCATTCCTTCCCGTCACGTGACCGTGACGTACTCCCGGGTCATAAGGCACAACAGAGCCCACAAGTCCCCCCACAGCGACTCCTGGTAGTCCCAAAGGTATACAGCAGGGCTGTGTATAAACACTACAGAGTCCATAAGGCCCTGCTGGACGGGAGAGCTCCTCCTGTCGGCCTGGGCGTGCGGACCGGCCTGGGAAGCCGGCAATCCTCCACAATGTATATATATATATATATATATATATATATATATATATATATATATATATAGTATATATAGTGTATCTTAATAAGTACAATAAATGTTATTGTTATGTACTGCTTATACTCTCCAGTGTTCAGCATGGATATTTGGTGATATTTAATAATTTCATTTTTTAAATCTAAAAATAACTAAACTGTCCTCAACAGCACTAATTTTTTTCAAAACTACTGTTTTACTTTTACTTCAGTATTTCAATGTAAGATACTTTCATGTTTACTGATGTACATGTTTGTCTATGTAGTAATACTTCTACTTGTGCAGATTTGTTTTGCACTTTTCCTATCTCTGATAGATTCTGATATCCAGGCTTTGGGTAATAACACAAATCACTCACATTCTCTCTCAATTTGTTGTATTTAGAATTAGAATTTCTAGTTATGGTTGGGACCTTTTCGCAATTTTATTTTTGACATCAACTTTAGTTTATGAGCTTTTGGTCTGATTATCTCTTTTTTGTTCTTTCTGGGATTATAGACCCAAGCCTGTTTCCAGACCATACCTTTTCCTGCTCATTTTGTGACCTTCATCACTTAGTCCCTGTAAACTGTCTTCCCTCTTGCTAAACACAGCCATTTATAATGTCTACGTGCAAAGACTAAAGGGTATGGGTCTATTGGAAAACTTTAAAGGATAGGATAAAAATAAAGTAAATAATAAGACTTATAGTGTTCTGTTTAACATGCCCGTATGGTGCAAAACTGAGTTCAATTGGTTTTCTAATTCACATTGTGTAGATTATGTGGTGCTTAAAAGACTTCACACTGTACTTCTCTTTGAATCTTGCAGTCACTCTTTATTTCATATTTATGTGAAGGATGGGAATGGTGCAGGAATTTTGAGTTTTTAGGACAGCAGAAATAACACAGAACTGAAAATAGGCACATCATACTTGCTTGGCTCTCCAATGGAAATTCTGAAAGAGAAAGAAAAATCTCGTGAGCATAACAGCTTGTAGCAAGATTAGTACTGTTTCATGCAAGATAGGTAAATGGTGCCCAAAGGGAAGTGTACTGTAAGGGTTTCATTTCTCATGGTAAACTGAAGATGTGGTACAGTTAGATCATTATGGCGTTATTTCAGTGCCACTATTCTGAGCAGCGTAAAAATATTAGCGCGTAAAAATATTGCAAGTGCAAGTGTTGCATTTTGAGGAGAAATTTATTTTGAGCGTACAAAAGCTGAATTTGAGTGAACAAAATTCATTGCTGCGTGCAAAAATGTATTTCAGTGTTTGCGCTTATCCATATACACACACACAATAGCACCCCCTCTCGCTCAGTTTTTTCATTTGCGCTTGCTCGCAATGTGTTGCTTGCGCTCACAACATTCTCTGCTGCGAGCGCTCAACTCTCTGTACACCGTTATAAGTGTGCCACAAAACCAACCAATCACAGACTTGGTTTCAAAAATTCTGATTGGCTCTTACGGTCTCCAATCAGCTCGCTAGCTGCTGCATTCCGGAAACAGTCCGAAATGTAGCTAAATCCAGCTAAACTCAATTAAACCCCAATTTTAAAATAAAATAATTAAAGATATTATCCGCAAATTGGGGTACAGAGAGTTGAGCGCTCGCAGCAGAGAATGTTGTGAGCGCAAGCAACACATTGCGAGCAAGCGCAAATGAAAAAACTGAGCGAGAGGGGGTGCTATTGTGTGTGTGTGTATATGGATAAGCGCAAACACTGAAATACATTTTTTGCACGCAGCAATGAATTTTGTTCACTCAAATTCAGCTTTTGTACGCTCAAAATAAATTTCTCCTCAAAATGCAACACTTGCACTTGCAATATTTTTTTACGTGCGCTCAATATTTTTTTACGTGTGCTCAGAATAGTGGCACTGAAATAACGCCATACTCATCCCGCCTTTAAAATATCTGTCATGAGTTGGTGTGATTTTGGATCCTCGAAGGCCACCAGCGTTTTCTCTTTCGTTAGGTCCGCTTCCTGCGTTGCTAGGGGCGTGGCCAATGAGGTCGGAACCCAAGCGTACACAACGGGGTAAAAGGATGGCTATGTGCGCTATGTTTATCTGATGTTTATTCCAGATCTCTGAAATATTCAACGTATTTGTGTTTTTTTTTTTTTCTTCAAGTATACTTTTGGTTTTGACCCACTTGTTCTCTCGACCACGATTATCGTGTCTCGTATTGGGCTTTGGTTTCGTTATCTTTGTTTTGTCTTTTAAGCGCTTCTCCCGGAAACTTCATCTGCCAGTTCCCTGACAGAATATCAAAAAATCAGCACAAGTTGGATACCAGCAGTTAAAGAAATATTAAATAAAAGGTAAGTGCAATTTTAATAAAGATTAGAGAATTAACTGACACAAGAAAATTGAGCGCTTCCATTTCTGAAGTGAACTTCGTTAATATACTGAGTATTCGGACAAAGCTACATGTCTGCAAGTGTGAGGCTGTGAGAATCACCAACATTTTCAATAAACTTACACAATGGAAAATACGGCGATTATGGAAGAATGATCTTACTCAGGAGTAATGACAGCTAACTAACAGCCCTGTCTTGAAGCGAGTGTGTTGTGTTGTAACAGCACCATGTTATGGTGCGAACCGCAGCCAGGCTCTTCTCAGAGATTCCGCTGTGCAAATCATGTCACACAAACATATCATCATATTAATAAAGCGGCGAGACTCGGGGTCCATATCAGAAATGGAGAAGTTGCTTTTGAGTAGTTAAAGCATCAGACCCACAATCGAATCCTCCACAGCAACCGTGACGATCATGGATGGCAAAGGTGCTGATTCTGTTTGAAGTGTTAAATGAAAAAGCTGCACCTGAGTTTGATGTGCAGCTGAAGCTCTTTAAGATGTATTTCGAATTGCACGCTGTGAAAGTGAGTGGTGAGGCTATAAGTGCGAATACGAGGAAAGCTAAAAAAAATTGAGACAAAACTTATGAGTGAGAAAAGATATCTGTCTAAATTATCTGGGTCCGCTTAATGATAGAAGTTACTTTACAGCCACCTACTCGAAGCCATATGCGGTCATTAAGGGGTGCAAACCTGTAAATGAAGGAAAACAAGAAGGCGGTGCTTGCCGGTGTTTACAAGAGCGCGTCAACACGTAAACAGATCTAACGCAACCAAAACAGTGCGCAGGTGCAGGGTGCTGGCCCGGAGATTTTGGAAATTTCGCAATCAGTAACAGATTAGCGAAGGAACTGGATTATAGGGGGGCAAATTAGTGAAAGTCTGCCAGTGCTGCACATAAAGACAAATGCTGGCTTCCTTTTGCTTTCTGTAGTTGTTTCTTTCAGCAGGGATTGTGCCCAATTCTGTCTCTTGTGAGAATGACAGTTACAAGCGACTGTACGTTAGCACTAGCCGTTTTACTTGGACCACCAGGCCTGAGATATGGTGATGCGGCTGCACTGTTTTGTTTGTAGCAAAAATCAAGTCTTCTCTCTGTCAGAGGGGCTTCCCATTCGAGAGTTTGGCCAGATGTTGTTACGATAACCTCCTCCACTTGTGACTGTGAACTGGAAAATGCAAATGCTGAAAATACACTTTTCAGAACCCTTGTTTCCCAGAAATGGGTGCACCAGTGGCACAGCATATCTTAACATCAGTAGTGTAAAGATATGTCTCATTTGTAATGTGACAAAGTTCAATCTGTGGTTTTTCCCGATAAGTGATGTAGTTGCAATACATCATAGGTTGAATTAGTCAGTTAGAAATGGGTGAAGAAGAGTGTCAGGAGTGATTTGTGACAGACGGGTACCAGCAAGAGTGGAAAGCAAGGTCTGCAGGACAGTAGTGAGACTAGCTATGTTATATGGGTTGGAGACGGTGGCACTGACCAGAAAGCAGAAGACAGAGCTGGAGTTGGCAGAGTTAAAGATGCTAAGATTTGCATTGGGTATGACGAGGATGGATAGGATTAGAAATGAGGACATTAGAGGGTCAGCTCAAGTTGGACGGTTGGGAGACAAAGTCAGAGAGGCAAGATTGCTTTGGTTTGGACATGTGCAGAGGAGAGATGCTGGGTTTATTGGGAGAAAGTTGCTAAGGATAGAACTGCCAGGGAATAGGAAAAGAGGAAGGTTTATGGATGTGGTGAGAGAGGACATGCAGGTGATGGGTGTAACAGAACAAGATGCAGGGGACAGGAAGATATGGAAGAAGATGATCTGCTGTGACAAAGCCGTAATGGGAGCAGCCGAAAGAAGAAGAAGTTATCAAGCTGCCAAGTGTTAAGGAATTGGTTTTACTCTATTGTATGATCTGGTGGAATCACAGCCTTTCCTTATAGCACTAGACACAAGGCAAAAGGCCGCCCCAAACAGCACTCCAGTCCATCACAGATAACAGTCAGTCACAAAAGGTCAATTTCGAATGACAAGTCAGCCTGACCTTCATGCTGCTTGATGCCGGAGGACCTGAAGGAAATTGGGTGAATACACAAAGAGAATGTAGACACTCTGTTCATGCAGTGCCTGGGTTAGATTGGAAACATCTCATAAAATGAATCACCTCTTCAAATCCCCTCATATCATAAAGTAAAAGATTTAAATAAAAACACAAAATGAATAAGGACATCTACAAAACATTTTATTGATATGCACCAAATGTGATCTACTAGGGGGCTTTGCCCCCTGCTTGCTTCGCTCGCCAACCCCCGTGCCTGCGCCTTGCAGTTCTGTCGCTCGCTTATGGGGATGCGGTTGTACAATTGAAACAGATTTTTATTTTCATGGGAATTGTTACATATGCATAATTGAACTATTTTACATTACAGCGGGTAATTAAAAAAAAGAGTAAAACATAATCATTTGAAAGTAAATTATGTTTCATGTTGCATTAGAGTTATTCATTGCATAATACGATTTCATTCTGTTTGGCTTTGAAATTAACACGCAAAAACTTTTTAAACTTACACTTTTACTGTAAAACTTCAGTAAAAACAATTTTTTGAATTAAATTTTCGTCAATATTGCATTAAATTTGGATTCTGTGTTTGGACTTTCATCGTGACAACGCAACATATAACTGCCCGTGACTGAATTTCGTTTCTTTCTCTCTATTAAATAAAATGACTTTTTCGAATGTTTGGCTCTGAGAATTGTTAATCGTCTTTGTAAAAGTTATTCTAATGGGAAACCGTAAACATTTTAATACGAATGGCATATCAAGATCTCCTTTGTTGTGTAATGTTATCCGCGGGAAGATGTACTACATTACCTTTCTTGGATACATCCTTCTTTCTACAGTAATTTGGGCGGTGGAAGACGGGACGGTGTTAATGGTTGGAGATATTCTACGGGGTATTGTAAGTTGATGCTTCATCTTCCACACGATCACCACCAACTGTTTCAGCATAGTCTGTTGATATGAATTTAACCAATGTGCCGTGTAACTGATCGACATTTTTCACATTAATTCATTTGACTTCATTGTTTCTCAGTGCTAGGATTGTCCGTGTACTCATGTTTTCTCTTGATAACCCTTTGGGATTAAATTCTTCAATAAAATTTGGACATAATACATCTTCTTTAATTGGGAACTTAAAGTGAGGAAAACATTACAATTTATAAGAGCTGAAAGAGCAAGAACTGTGTCTGACAAAAGCATTCACAGGAATGAGAGGTGAGATTACCATGTGCATGGTTGAAAATGGTTGAGAGGAGAGTGTGACTTGAAACAAAAATCTCATGTCCAAGGTGTCAACTCGTGGGACTTGAACAAAATCTTCCAAAAAGTCTCAGGATTTTTTAATTATAATCGAGAGATATACTTTTGGGACTTGACAAGGCAGAATATGGGAAGGAATAAACCGCTAAATGTCACATACATGTCATTAAAAGCATTCATTGATTGAAATGACATGTGGTCACTTCAGCTCTCCTAGTCAGTGGTTGCCTACTCCGACCTAAAGATATAAAACAATGATGAAAATTCTACCTTTTATCATTTTTAGAAATAGAAAAAAACTTTTACATTTTCATTTTTAGAGTAAGCACATTCACATTATGCTGTTCTCAAAAACACAAATTCATTTTCTGAATATGTTTTTTTCTATAAAATACTCTTGTAATTCTCTTGTTTATGGTCACTGAGACTCTAATCATTACTTGGAGTTTTCTGGGAATATTTTAAGAGTCTAATAAAATAAGCTACATAACAATCTGAGTGTCTAAACATTCAACATATTTTATGGGGTTTTTTTTGTCTTCTTTCGTGTATTTTTGTTGTATTTCACAAATTCATTCTCATTATAACCATTCCATTTTTCTCAGACCAGTCTGGAGCTTCATGTTTTTGTAAAGAAGGACTGTTTCATTTATGTTAGGTAGAATGCCCAGAGGGGACTGGGCGGTCTCATGGTCTGGAATCCCTACAGATTTTATTTTTTTTCTCCAGCCGTCTGGAGTTTTTTGTTTTTCTGTCCCCCCTGGCCATTGAACCTTACTCTTATTCGATGTTAATGTTGATTTATTTTGTTTTATAATTGTGTCTTTCATTTTTCTATTCTTTAATATGTAAAGCACTTTGAGCTACTGTTTGTATGAAAATGTGCTATATAAATAAATGTTGTTGTTGTTGTTGGCTTCTAACTACAAGTGTTCAGGACTACTAATAGTAATACGACTTGACCTCTCATTGTGGAGTCTGTGCAGGCCAAAAGCCTGCTACTCAAGTTTGGGCTAAGGCTAGCTTGTGTTTACTATGCTCCATGTGAAGCCTGAGGCCTTCTTCAGGTGAAAAAGCCTACATATTTTGAGTTTTATGTTAGCCTGGCAGATCATCGCAAGGACCACCGAAGGTTATTGCTGACGGTGGCTGCAGTTTCTTTTGTCAGTTTGTAACAGCTGACCCGTTGAGCAGGCACCACCATGTAACTGTTGACCAACACCAAAAACCGTACCCATTCCCAATCACCTTTACCAAAGTGTAAGACTTAGTGAAATAAATTAAATTCACTAAAGTTGTAAAACAGAAAGCAAATGTTTTAAAAAATTAAACAAATTTCAAAACAAACAAAATAGAAAAAAACGAGCACAAATTACTTCTCACCAAATGTCCCTCGAAATGCACTACGATAAGCTTACTTTTGAATATTTACAATAGTAGCAGAAAACGAAGAATACTACATTTACACAAAGTGAACAAATACACGTATCACTCGATTAGAACACAATTTTAAAAACCAATATACAAAGACTAATTCAAAATATATGGGAGGGTTATGAGCAGTGAGTGAAATTGGCCATTTCAGACAGTGACACAAATGCACAGTGCTATCCCATCTTAATAAACTGGACTGACTTCACTCCTTTTAAACTAAGCCATCATCCTGCATATTTCCAGAGCAGTGACTTCAGACCTCCACATCAGTTGAGCTCCCAGCCACATTTGAGGACATATAATCTTTGAAGTTGACCACCAAAGGACACAATTTTAATGTTGACAAAATAGAGTGCAGCACAATGTGACAAACTGTCCCCCAGCGTTCTGCTCTCTCTCCCCTTTTCTTTGCTCACAAAGTCTTTTTTTTATCCGTCAGGCAGTGAGTTGCTATGGCACCTGTGAAAGACAAGGTTCCCTTATCTCAAATGTTTTACCATCTGTGACCCCACAAAACTTCATACAATACAGGAATGTGGTCAAACAATGTACAGAAACCAGAAGTAAAACATAGTATGCGATGGATATACATGAGTAACCAGAACTAGTGAAAATGCCAAACTGGCACCTATTTTTTCTGTCCTAGAGCCCATTGTCTAATGTCACATCAATAAATCAGGCACTCCGTGGACTGTGGAAGGCATCTGCAGCAGGGGGTGCTGCTTGACACCTGGAGAAGTAAAGTGTGTAGGCCTAAAAATGGAATTCCTTCATCCTATTATAAATTTGAATGGATATCTGTCTACACAAAAGAATAAAAGTTACTAATTATTCACTCATGAAAAAGTGACCCAGCATATACCATAAAAACAGGTCATTGGTTTGTGGCACTTTATTCGGTTTCTTTAGCTATATTGTGAAATGTGCCTTTTCTTGGTTTCTTTAGTATTTTCTGTGTAAATGCCACATCCAGATGGCCAATTGCCCTAACTCTGTAAAAAATTGAAGGTTTTAATATGATAAAAAAAATGTAATAAAGCGTAACCAATAAAGTTCAAATTTATTGTCACATCATGTTGTGATAGTCAGCTTTGACCAGAAAATTTCCTAAGACAATGGACCTCAGTTGGAGTGTTTTCAGTTAATCAGGTGGATCAGAAGGTCTATGTACCTAACTGAGTACTTTTCCATGTCTATATATATCTAAAAGCCAATGTCTGTCTGTCTGTCCGCTTTTCACGAGAGAACTACTTAACAGATTTAGATTGTGTTTTTTTCTATAATTTGCTTGAACATTCTAGTTGATTTTGCGACTTCTTTCATTGCACTGATTCATAGTTCATAGCTTGCAGGAGTGATATATTCACACTAATCTGAGACAGAGGCTGTGGGCCGAGGGGGGGGTTGAGCGTGACGTCAGGAGAAGGGAGCCAGTCAGGGCCCTCCTCACTCGCACACCGGCCTCCATTCAAGTCGGTCTGCCTGTCGCCACATTTTGGAGTGACCTTCACTCCTTAGCTAGCGATTCCTGTTTGTTTATTGATATTTAAAGTTTGTCCTGTTTCACTACTATGCTGCCAGAGCTGCGGGGGACAGCTAGTATACAATATTTATCATTTTTTTTTCCCCAGGGTATAATATTATTAGTTCACTGGAGCAGTTTAGTTTTGAACATGCTATATACAATTACTAATGAGTAAAACATTTCTGCCATAGATTCATTCCTACTTTTCCTACTTACAGACTTTGGCTTATGTTGATAGTCGTTGCAAAATGTAATTTTACCGGAAACTGTGTTCTTTTGAATTTAAACTTGTGATCAATAGGAATAATGCGATTTTTGATATACAGTGGAACCTCTAGATACGATCACCTCTGTATACGAGAAATTCAAGATAAGAGGAAAGTATGAGCGAAAAATTTTGATCTAAATACGAGCATTGGCTCGTAACAAGCCACGAGCCAGGCTGTGGTTATGCGTGACACGTTTCCCAATATGCCTCGACTCGGGGATTCACCCAAGCTGACAATGCCAGCCCGTCAGCTCACTCAGTGTTCCTTGTTTTCCCGTAGCGTGAGGATCTACATGTTTGTGCGTTTGTGATTTCATCGTTTCGCTGTAGCAGTTCGCTGTATAAGCGTATCCAAAAATATCGCGGACATGCAGATGGAGAATAGGAGACGATTGCCCTCAAGAGGAGAGAGAGAGAGAGAGAGAGAGAGGCGCGCGCGTGAGAGACCGAGAGAGATAAGGAGAGAGAGAGAGAGAGAGAGGCGCATGCGCGAGCAAGCGAGCGAGAGAGATAAGGAGAGAGAGATGCACACGAGAGAGAAGAACAATCAGCTCAGTTATGCTCATATGACGCTCAGTAGACAAAGTGTATCCATACTACTTGTATTGCAAGACATCGCTCGTTTTATCAAGTAAAAATTAATTAAAAAAATTTAGCTCATCTTGCAAAACACTCGTAAACCAAGTTACTGTACTTGCAAACCGAGGTTCCACTTGTATATATTATTTATCAGTGTTATTTGTTAGGAAAATTGATTTTTATGTTGATATTTTTGGGGGTGCGGAACGGATTAATTGGATTTCCTTTATTTTCAATGGGGAAGTTTGTTCTAGATACGAGAAATTCGCTATACAAGCTCAGTCCTGGAACGAATTAAACTCGTATCTCGAGGTTCCACTGTATATTATTATCATTATTAGGTTTTCAAATTTCATTTGTTTAAATCGTTCACTAAAGCATTTCTATGCATGTCTTTTGACAGTTTTATGTGAAAGATTCTTTTTTTGCCATACCCAGAGCTGCCAAACAACAGATTTTCCCAGCCACACTTAAATATTATTACAAACAGAAATGACTTTTACAGGCTACACATTTACTGTATGTGGCCCATGTAATGAATTAAACGTGGTCAGCGCTGTACAGAAAAGATCAGGTGACATGAAATAATTTTATAAGCTATGAACAACATAGACAATGGAAAACATCAACAATTGATGGGGGCTAAGGGGGTTGGGGTGGTCCTTGGTGGTGTTGGTGTGAAAGAGACTGTAGTAGAACTCAGTATTAATGGACATCGAGCAATAGCAGTATTCAGTAATATTGCAAAGATATCTTAATGTTCATTCATTTAAAACCTAAAAAACTGCTAAAATTAAATTCTCCATTAGCATCAAAGTCTAAAATTAGCACTGCATTTGTATAAGAGTGGGCTTGCATCAGTGTCTAAAGTGGCTGGTGCTCACCAGTGTGCTGTACTTGTGATACTCACACACTCTTCAGACAAATCAAGTGCATTGTCATAAATGTAGTACCACCAAGTAATTTGGCTCAACTTTAAACAATGATTTAAATAAACAATACAATTTACTAATTACTTTTATTCACTCAAAAATCACTGTTAAAACATTTGTCTCTATATTAGTGCGTAGTCAATTGAAGGTTCTTTAATAACTTCTACAAGTTCTGTCGTTCTGACCAGAGACAAGTTCAGTCTCTGATCTGCCTTGCAGTTGGTAAGGCATGGAGGGCAAACAGTTTCAAACCGTACTGAATGTACTGGTAGTATTGAAGTGAAGCTTATTTAAGTTTGCCATAGAGGATTGACATTCTTTTTAAGTATACAAAGTAACTGAAGTTTAACATGAGAAAAATAAGATTGTAATGAAAAAAAGAAGAAACCTTTTTTCCCCTTTTTGCCTTTTATTCTGTATAATATCTTTTTCTGAATTTTTGTGATTTGTTCTTTTTTAAATTTTCACTAACCTTTTTTAAAATGAACTTTATTGGACTGTGGAATTTCTTTCAGTTTGTATTTGACTCATGCTTGTTCCTAGCTTGCCAACTCAGTAACTGCTAGATTTTGGGAATGAGATGCAACTAAAAGCACCATCCTGTTCTCTTCTTAGTACGTTCTGAAAAACAGTACCTCCATCAGCTATAGAAAAAAAAAAATCCAACTTCATTCTGTTCAAGCGTGGCTTGGCTCCATTAGTTAATCTTGTGGGGTTTTTCTACATTCCTTTTGCTTTTTTACTTCAAAAAGTGCAACGCTGGTTGTTGAAAGGTTGATTGGTACTGAAAACTTAATGCTGATATGCAGAAAGACAACAGTGTTGGCTTTTTCAGAAACACAAGGCTTCTTTAGCGATACGTAAGAGAACACAGTGTAATCAGTTTATCTCAGATGTATTGTCACATATGGTGAACACAGTAAAATGAAGAGCAAGCTTGGCCAATTGTATCACCCAACCACTGTCTGTATTTTATGCCAAAAATAACATGACAATGAGTAGTGATAGGCAAAGCAGCTGAGTTTCTTTTCAAATATCTTAAATTTCACAGATGGGTTTGCATTAACAAAGTTTATTGAAGCTGTTTGGGTTTGGAAGTTTTTAGGAAGGGAGTGTAGAAAGAAAGCATGCTTGCAACTTAGTGGTTTGGCAACAATGCATAAACCCTTTTTGCAGCCATATATTGCTCAGAATAGGGTTCAGATTAAAGTGAATTGTTAATAAAACAATCTAAAATGAGACAAAAAGACATACTCTAAGATAAAAACTGTAATACAGCAACACAATGAATTGCAGGTGTTACCTATGACAAAATGCCATTTTTGTCGACACTCTTATTTAAACTTGTGAGCATTGATCAAATCATCTGCCACAGCACACTGGCTGATGGGAATTGTAGTCCCCATGTCAACATTTGCCACAAGGTTGCAGTTAAGATGACGATAGGAGGTATACAGATAAAATACCTTTCATGCTGGATCAGTTGTGTAAATTTGACTTCGCTCACAGCCACAGCACCTCGCAAGCACTTGAAATTTATAGTGCACTTCCTAACTGAATCTTTTTTGAGCTTCACTGAACTTTCCTTCTTTCACTTAATTTCTGAAAGATGGCCTTCATTTGCATAAACCTGCATGCCCCATTTCTCTGTGCAATCGCTTGTCAGTTCTGTGGTGAAAAGGGGATTACAATATACCTCTTGTTACATCATTATTATTGACAAATAAAAAAACATAGGCTGCCTAATTTTCTTCTTCCTATTTAACTAAATTTCAATGAAATTAGTCAAAGAGATTTTAGGATATTTAGTCTTTCTATTGGGGGGGTCCCATAAATATTGATATTTCAAAATGTCCTTTTATTAGTGAACTAGCCTTCCCTCGCGGCTTCGCCCGTATATAAGTGAAACAGGACAGTGAGGAGGGCCCTGCCCGGCTCTCTACTCCTGACGTCACTCTTCCCTCTCCCATCGGCCCACAGCCTGTCTCGGATTAGCGCGAATATATCGCTCCTGCAAGCTAAGTATGATTCTTAGCGCAATCATAGAAGTCGCAAAATCAACCAGAATATCCAAGCAAAGTATAGAAAAAACAAATCTAAATCCTTTAAGTAGTTCTCTCGCGAAAAGCGGACAGACATACAAACGGGTCTAAAAAACTAAAAGAAATTTTGTGCTTGGACCACAAACTTTTTAAAATGTTTCTTAGAGAGCACCTATGGGCCAAGGGTAACCTACAATCCAAATTT